>NW_027637957.1:0-37500 GCF_951216825.1 Electrona antarctica | reverse complement strand
TCATAGGAGGGCTGTGGGCAGTTCATAAACCAGTCTGTCTCATAGGAGGGCTGTGGGAAGTTCAGAAACCAGTCTGTGTCTCATAGGAGGGCTGTGGGCAGTTCAGAAACCAGTCTGTGTCTCATAGGAGGGCTGTAGGCAGTTCAGAAACCAGTCTGTGTCTCATAGGAGGGCTGTGGGCAGTTCAGAAACCTGTCTATGTCTCATAGGAGGGCTGTGGGCAGTTCAGAAACCAGTTTGTGTCTCAGGGCTGTGGGCAGTTCAGAAACCAGTCTGTGTCTCGGGCTGTGGGCAGTTCAGAAACCAGTCTGTCTCATATGAGGGCTGTGGGCAGTTCAGAAACCAGTCTGTGTCTCATAGGAGGGCTGTGGGCAGTTCAGCAACCAGTCTGTGTCTCATAGGAGGGCTGTGGGAAGTTCAGAAACCAGTCTGTGTCTCATAGGAGGGCTGTGGGCAGTTCAGCAACCAGTCTGTGTCTCATAGGAGGGCTGTGGGCAGTTCATAAACCAGTCTTTGTCTCATAGGAGGGCTGTGGGAAGTTCATAAACCAGTCTGTCTCATAGGAGGGCTGTGGGCAGTTCATAAACCAGTCTGTCTCATAGGAGGGCTGTGGGAAGTTCTTAAACCAGTCTGTGTCTCATAGGAGGGCTGTGGGAAGTTCTTAAACCAGTCTGTGTCTCATAGGAGGGCTGTGGGCAGTTCAGAAACCAGTCTGTGTCTCATAGGAGGGCTGTGGACAGTTCAGAAACCAGTCTGTGTCTCATAGGAGGGCTGTGGGCAGTTCAGAAACCTGTCTATGTCTCATAGGAGGGCTGTGGGCAGTTCAGAAACCAGTTTGTGTCTCAGGGCTGTGGGCAGTTCAGCAACCAGTCTGTGTCTCATAGGAGGGCTGTGGGCAGTTCATAAACCAGTCTTTGTCTCATAGGAGGGCTGTGGGAAGTTCATAAACCAGTCTGTCTCATAGGAGGGCTGTGGGCAGTTCATAAACCAGTCTGTCTCATAGGAGGGCTGTGGGCAGTTCATAAACCAGTCTGTCTCATAGGAGGGCTGTGGGAAGTTCATAAACCAGTCTGTGTCTCATAGGAGGGCTGTGGGAAGTTCATAAACCAGTCTGTCTCATAGGAGGGCTGTGGGCAGTTCATAAACCAGTCTGTCTCATAGGAGGGCTGTGGGAAGTTCTTAAACCAGTCTGTGTCTCATAGGAGGGCTGTGGGAAGTTCATAAACCAGTCTGTCTCATAGGAGGGCTGTGGGCAGTTCATAAACCAGTCTGTCTCATAGGAGGGCTGTGGGAAGTTCATAAACCAGTCTGTGTCTCATAGGAGGGCTGTGGGCAGTTCATAAACCAGTCTGTCTCATAGGAGGGCTGTGGGAAGTTCAGAAACCAGTCTGTGTCTCATAGGAGGGCTGTGGGCAGTTCAGAAACCAGTCTGTGTCTCATAGGAGGGCTGTGGGCAGTTCAGAAACCAGTATGTGTATCATAGGAGGGCTGTGGGCAGTTCAGAAACCTGTCTATGTCTCATAGGAGGGCTGTGGGCAGTTCAGAAACCAGTTTGTGTCTCAGGGCTGTGGGCAGTTCAGAAACCAGTCTGTGTCTCGGGCTGTGGGCAGTTCAGAAACCAGTCTGTCTCATATGAGGGCTGTGTGCAGTTCAGAAACCAGTCTGTGTCTCATAGGAGGGCTGTGGGCAGTTCAGAAACCAGTCTGTCTCATAGGAGGGCTGTGGGAAGTTCAGAAACCAGTCTGTGTCTCATAGGAGGGCTGTGGGCAGTTCAGCAACCAGTCTGTGTCTCATAGGAGGGCTGTGGGCAGTTCATAAACCAGTCTTTGTCTCATAGGAGGGCTGTGGGAAGTTCATAAACCAGTCTGTCTCATAGGAGGGCTGTGGGCAGTTCATAAACCAGTCTGTCTCATAGGAGGGCTGTGGGAAGTTCTTAAACCAGTCTGTGTCTCATAGGAGGGCTGTGGGCAGTTCAGAAACCAGTCTGTGTCTCATAGGAGGGCTGTGGACAGTTCAGAAACCAGTCTGTGTCTCATAGGAGGGCTGTGGGCAGTTCAGAAACCTGTCTGTGTCTCATAGGAGGGCTGTGGGCAGTTCAGAAACCAGTTTGTGTCTCAGGGCTGTGGGCAGTTCAGAAACCAGTCTGTGTCTCATAGGAGGGCTGTGGGCAGTTCAGAAACCTGTCTATGTCTCATAGGAGGGCTGTGGGCAGTTCAGAAACCAGTTTGTGTCTCAGGGCTGTGGGCAGTTCAGAAACCAGTCTGTGTCTCGGGCTGTGGGCAGTTCAGATAGGTTCAGACAGGTAGACAGTTGGGAGGAGAGAAGAGGAGAAGAGCACTGCTGGGGAAAAAGTACTCTATTGTTTTACTTAACCCATTCGAAACGGGAACCCATTTTTGTGTTTTTGAGTGGTGTAAACCACTCCAACAACTGGCTTTGTACCCGTGTACCCGTGTTCGTACCAAAAAAATGAGCATGGTTACTATGGTCACTGACATTACGTCAGACCACAGCTGATCAGGCTATATAAGACCTTGCACCACTCAGTTCACACGGGTGTGCTTTTTATGTTATACTTTAGCTATAGCAGATCTACATGCTCGTAGGTTGCCAGGTCAGTGGGGTTGAGGTGATAAGGAGCCGTGTTGCCAGGTCAGTGGGGTTGAGGTGATAAGGAGCCGTGTTGCCAGGTCAGTGGGGTTGAGGTGATAAGGAGCCGTGTTGCCAGGTCAGTGGGGTTGAGGTGATAAGGAGCCGTGTTGCCAGGTCAGTGGGGTTGAGGTGATAAGGAGCCGTGTTGCCAGGTCAGTGGGGTTGAGGTGATAAGGAGCCGTGTTGCCAGGTCAGTGGGGTTGAGGTGATAAGGAGCCGTGTTGCCAGGTCAGTGGGGTTGAGGTGATAAGGAGCCGTGTTGCCAGGTCAGTGGGGTTGAGGTGATAAGGAGCCGTGTTGCCAGGTCAGTGGGGTTGAGGTGATAAGGAGCCGTGTTGCCAGGTCAGTGGGGTTGAGGTGATAAGGAGCCGTGTTGCCAGGTCAGTGGGGTTGAGGTGATAAGGAGCCGTGTTGCCAGGTCAGTGGGGTTGAGGTGATAAGGAGCCGTGTTGCCAGGTCAGTGGGGTTGAGGTGATAAGGAGCCGTGTTGCCAGGTCAGTGGGGTTGAGGTGATAAGGAGCCGTGTTGCCAGGTCAGTGGGGTTGAGGTGATAAGAGCTGCCGGGTGTATTAATATGGAGCAGATGGCGCTACCTTTCCTTAATGTAGGGGTGCAGATAGACCCGACCGGCAGAGATTTATCAGTCTGTGTGAGCACGGAGCTGGCCTGGCCGGGACTCCCCCGCCTCAGGACGATTTAGCACATTCCTGCTCCACAGTCAACTGGGAGGCGTCTGCGGATCGGCACAAGTTTGCACTTAGAGAGGGGGGGGGGGGGGGGGATTAACACATTCTGGGCGGGAACCCCTTTTGGTGTTTTAAGGGGTGCAGTACTTAGTTTAGACAGTATTTGGTTTAGACTAGTCATTGGTTAGACCAGTCATTAGTCCTACAAGTCCTCAAACCCTCACCCTAAACCTAACCTCCCACGGGGCAGCACACCTAAACCTAACCTTAACCCATGTCTAACCAATGACTAGTCTAAACTAAGTATGCACCCCGTTTTAAGCATTATGTTATACTTTAGCTATTGAAAAATAGCAGATCTACAAGCTCACAGCGTGGCACCGAGTGCCGCGCTACGAGCTTGTATAGGTCTGCTATTTTTGAAGAATTGTGAAAATGCGGCATAAATCTTTGAATATATATACTTTCAAAGTTTACGTTTTTTAACTCAAATCCTTGCTTCTGAGGGAGGTCCCTGTAAAAACATATTTTCAGATGGGGGTCGGCGACCAAATACAAGTTTTGGGGTCCTTGACATGAAATATTGAGAACCACTGACACAGAAACATTAGATTTTTCAGAAAATTGTCATGATTTAGAAGACATTTTTTTAAATTTCGTCCTCAGGTCTAAATGGGTTAAGCATGGAATACTGTACACATTATGGAATGAGTCTCGTTATTTATGTTAGAAATATGTCCTATTGGAGTTACTGTCCATAGCTGTGGGCGGGGTTCATAAATACATTGGAAGACACATTCATTCAATATAATACTGTAAGTCCCAGTGATGTAAATAGGTTTTCAATGTAATGGGTCCCGGGATGCACAGGTGGTCATTCGAATGAGTCCCAAAAAATTCTTATGAGTCCCAAAAGAAATCACACCTGTGTGAAGTGAGTGGTGCAACTACGTGAGGGGGTTCGCGGGGGGGAGTTCCAGACCCCCAGGAATGCGCCCAGGGGGCCGGGCCGGTTCCGGCGCCGCGCCGCCTCCGAAACGGTTGAGAAATGACAGAGTTACCGTGTCTACTGTACCCTCTACTGTACTGTACTGTACTGTCACTGTAATGTATTGGCACCCCCCAAAAGCATCATATATACAGTTAATACGTGCGTGTGTGTTTGTGTGTGTGTTAGGTTGCGCACAGATGGTGAAAAACAACCATGCTATTGTTGTGCTCATACCCAGCCACCAAGACACACACATAGCTCCGTAAGGGAGTGGTTGCACCACTTAATAATAATAATAATAATAAAACATTTTTTATTTTTTATTAAAAAAAAAATATATATAAAAATCACACCCGTGTGAACTGAGTGGTGTAAGGTCTTATATAGACTGATCAGCTGTGGTCTGATGTAATGTCTGACGTAATGAAATCACACCCGGGTGAACTGGGTGACCGTAGCAACCATGCTAATTTTTTGAGCACAGACAGACAGACAGACAGACACGTAAACTAACAAAGCCAGTCGTAGGAGTGGTTTACACCACTCAAAAATATCAAATAGGCCTATACAGTATATGTTTTTATGTAGGCTAGTAGTATTAGCAAGCACAACTCAGTACGAAATACTAATAGTGGGCAACAGTGGATTTAACAACCACAAGTTGTTTGCAGTTGCAATTATTGTACTTAGCCAAAATGCAAATAGGCCATTGTGGATGTAAAATAATGTCGTGTTTCTTTGGAAAAGTGGAACTTAGAAGTCACTTGAGTCCCTGTCTACAGGGAAGAATTCAATGGCCTGCCCTACACAGTACACACGCATACACACAAGACAAGAGACAAAAGAGAAGCGTTTATACAGCTGCCATTAATAGTGCCGTTGATTGCCAAGTCAAGTCAAGTCAGGGACCAGGGTCAGGGTCAACGAGGCTCGTTAACCAGCTGATTCATATTTGCGTTGAAAGCGCATCCACCGAGCTCAAAGCAAGTTGGAGTGACAAGCGAGCGGAACAACACACTAAAATCGGTCGTGGATTTATTTATTTTGGCCGGTCAATTTGAGATAAAAAGGTTAGTACTAGCAGACCTGTATATGTATAACGATCAATATTATTCCAGAGTGGTCCAAGAAATACGTTTAAAATGATCGAGGGCTCATCATGTCGTGTCTCTCTCTCTCTCTCTGTGTGTGTGTGTGTGTGTGTGTGTGTGTGTGTGTGTGTGTGTGTGTGTGTGTGTGTGTGTGTGTGTGTATGTGCGTGTGGGGGGGGGGGGGGGGGGGACAGTGTGTGACCGAAAGAGTGCCAGACTTCCACGTAGAACAGTGTGTGACCGAAAGAGTGCTAGACTTCCACGTAGAACAGTGTGTGACCGAGAGAGTGCCATAGTCTTCAGTGCAGCCAGGATAAAGTTGCGTCCTATGGATGCAGAGGCTGTTGGTGAATTGCGTCCCATAACTATAAAGTGCGTTTTGGGACGCAAAACGCACCCTATTTACATCCTTGAAGTCCTTTAAATTCCTTAAAGTCACCTTTCCCCCACTCAGGAAGTAACCAAAGCATGGTCATGTTGTAGTTTTATGGAAACATGGGTCATATAGACAGACATCGAAATATTGGTACTTTTACTTTATGCACATTTTGATAGCAATGCTTTTGTACTTTTAGCTCAAGTCAATTTTTTTATTTCCGGACTTTTACTTAGTAGTATTTGCAGTTTTGATACCTTTACTTAAGGACAACATCTGAGTACTTCTTCCCATCACTGGTCAGCCTGAAACACATGCACAGATATAACTATGATTGAGTCATGGAAATGAAACACATGCACAGATATAACTATGATTGAGTCATGGAAATGAAACACATGCACAGATATAACTATGATTGAGTCATGGAAATGAAACACATGCACAGATATAACTATGATTGAGTCATGGAAATGAAACACATGCACAGATATAACTATGATTGAGT
This sequence comes from Electrona antarctica, assembly GCF_951216825.1. Taxonomy (NCBI): domain Eukaryota; kingdom Metazoa; phylum Chordata; class Actinopteri; order Myctophiformes; family Myctophidae; genus Electrona; species Electrona antarctica. Next base: position 31,196 of record NW_027637957.1, on the reverse strand, counting down.
CATGGAAATGAAACACATGCACAGATATAACTATGATTGAGTCATGGAAATGATATAAAAGAGAGGGGGAAAAGCAGACCAAAAGCTTAATGTCATGATCTGTTTGGCCGAATGTGTGACGTCTTCCTCCGCTTGACTCACTCAGAGTTATAGTTAACCTGACTCAGTCAGAGTTATAGTTAGCCTGACTCAGAGTTATAGTTAACCTGACTCAGAGTTATAGTTAACCTGACTCAGAGTTATAGTTAACCTGACTCAGAGTTATAGTTAACCTGACTCAGAGTTATAGTTAACCTGACTCAGAGTTAAAGTTAACCTGACTCAGTCAGAGTTATAGTTAACCTGACTCAGAGTTATAGTTAACCTGACTCAGTCAGAGTTATAGTTAACCTGACTCAGAGTTATAGTTAACCTGACTCAGAGTTATAGTTAACCTGACTCAGAGTTATAGTTAACCTGACTCAGAGTTATAGTTAACCTGACTCAGAGTTATAGTTAACCTGACTCAGAGTTATAGTTAGCCTGACTCAGAGTTATAGTTAACCTGACTCAGAGTTATAGTTAACCTGACTCAGAGTTATAGTTAACCTGACTCAGAGTTATAGTTAACCTGACTCAGAGTTATAGTTAACCTGACTCAGAGTTATAGTTAACCTGACTCAGAGTTATAGTTAACCTGACTCACTCAGAGTTATAGTTAACCTGACTCAGAGTTATAGTTAACCTGACTCACTCAGAGTTATAGTTAACCTGACTCAGAGTTATAGTTAACCTGACTCACTCAGAGTTATAGTTAACCTGACTCAGAGTTATAGTTAACCTGACTCAGAGTTATAGTTAACCTGACTCAGAGTTATAGTTAACCTGACTCAGAGTTATAGTTAACCTGACTCAGAGTTATAGTTAACCTGACTCAGAGTTATAGTTAACCTGACTCAGAGTTATAGTTAACCTGACTCAGAGTTATAGTTAACCTGACTCAGTCAGAGTTATAGTTAACCTGACTCAGAGTTATAGTTAACCTGACTCAGAGTTATAGTTAACCTGACTCAGAGTTATAGTTAACCTGACTCAGAGTTATAGTTAACCTGACTCACTCAGAGTTATAGTTAACCTGACTCACTCAGAGTTATAGTTAACCTGACTCACTCAGAGTTATAGTTAACCTGACTCAGAGTTATAGTTAACCTGACTCAGAGTTATAGTTAACCTGACTCAGAGTTAACCTGACTCAGAGTTAAAGTTAACCTGACTCAGAGTTATAGTTAACCTGACTCAGAGTTATAGTTAACCTGACTCAGTCAGAGTTATAGTTAACCTGACTCAGAGTTATAGTTAACCTGACTCAGAGTTATAGTTAACCTGACTCAGAGTTATAGTTAACCTGACTCAGAGTTATAGTTAACCTGACTCAGAGTTATAGTTAACCTGACTCAGTCAGAGTTATAGTTAACCTGACTCAGAGTTATAGTTAACCTGACTCAGAGTTATAGTTAACCTGACTCAGAGTTATAGTTAACCTGACTCAGTCAGAGTTATAGTTAACCTGACTCAGAGTTATAGTTAACCTGACTCAGAGTTATAGTTAACCTGACTCAGAGTTATAGTTAACCTGACTCAGAGTTATAGTTAACCTGACTCAGAGTTATAGTTAACCTGACTCAGAGTTATAGTTAACCTGACTCAGAGTTATAGTTAACCTGACTCAGAGTTAAAGTTAACCTGACTCAGAGTTATAGTTAACCTGACTCAGAGTTATAGTTAACCTGACTCAGAGTTATAGTTAACCTGACTCACTCAGAGTTATAGTTAACCTGACTCAGAGTTAAAGTTAACCTGACTCAGAGTTATAGTTAACCTGACTCAGAGTTAAAGTTAACCTGACTCAGAGTTATAGTTAACCTGACTCACTCAGAGTTATAGTTAACCTGACTCAGAGTTATAGTTAACCTGACTCAGAGTTATAGTTAACCTGACTCAGTCAGAGTTATAGTTAACCTGACTCAGAGTTATAGTTAACCTGACTCAGAGTTATAGTTAACCTGACTCAGAGTTATAGTTAACCTGACTCACTCAGAGTTATAGTTAACCTGACTCAGAGTTATAGTTAACCTGACTCAGAGTTATAGTTAACCTGACTCAGAGTTATAGTTAACCTGACTCAGAGTTATAGTTAACCTGACTCAGTCAGAGTTATAGTTAACCTGACTCAGAGTTATAGTTAACCTGACTCAGAGTTATAGTTAACCTGACTCAGAGTTATAGTTAACCTGACTCAGAGTTATAGTTAACCTGACTCACTCAGAGTTATAGTTAACCTGACTCAGAGTTATAGTTAACCTCACTCAGAGTTATAGTTAACCTGACTCAGAGTTATAGTTAACCTGACTCAGAGTTATAGTTAACCTGACTCAGTCAGAGTTATAGTTAACCTGACTCAGAGTTAACCTGACTCAGAGTTAAAGTTAACCTGACTCAGAGTTATAGTTAACCTGACTCAGAGTTATAGTTAACCTGACTCACTCAGAGTTATAGTTAACCTGACTCACTCAGAGTTATAGTTAACCTGACTCAGAGTTAAAGTTAACCTGACTCAGAGTTAACCTGACTCAGAGTTAAAGTTAACCTGACTCAGAGTTATAGTTAACCTGACTCAGAGTTATAGTTAACCTGACTCACTCAGAGTTATAGTTAACCTGACTCAGAGTTATAGTTAACCTGACTCAGAGTTATAGTTAACCTGACTCACTCAGAGTTATAGTTAACCTGACTCAGAGTTATAGTTAACCTGACTCAGAGTTATAGTTAACCTGACTCAGAGTTATAGTTAACCTGACTCAGAGTTATAGTTAACCTGACTCAGAGTTATAGTTAACCTGACTCAGAGTTATAGTTAACCTGACTCACTCAGAGTTATAGTTAACCTGACTCAGAGTTATAGTTAACCTGACTCAGAGTTATAGTTAACCTGACTCACTCAGAGTTATAGTTAACCTGACTCACTCAGAGTTATAGTTAACCTGACTCAGAGTTATAGTTAACCTGACTCAGAGTTATAGTTAACCTGACTCAGAGTTATAGTTAACCTGACTCAGAGTTATAGTTAACCTGACTCAGAGTTAAAGTTAACCTGACTCAGAGTTATAGTTAACCTGACTCAGAGTTATAGTTAACCTGACTCAGAGTTATAGTTAACCTGACTCACTCAGAGTTATAGTTAACCTGACTCAGAGTTAAAGTTAACCTGACTCAGAGTTATAGTTAACCTGACTCACTCAGAGTTATAGTTAACCTTACTCAGTCAGAGTTATAGTTAACCTTACTCAGTCAGAGTTATAGTTAACCTGACTCAGAGTTATAGTTAACCTGACTCAGAGTTATAGTTAACCTGACTCAGTCAGAGTTATAGTTAACCTGACTCAGAGTTATAGTTAACCTGACTCAGAGTTATAGTTAACCTGACTCAGAGTTATAGTTAACCTGACTCAGAGTTATAGTTAACCTGACTCAGAGTTATAGTTAACCTGACTCAGAGTTATAGTTAACCTGACTCAGAGTTATAGTTAACCTGACTCAGAGTTATAGTTAACCTGACTCAGAGTTATAGTTAACCTGACTCAGAGTTATAGTTAACCTGACTCAGTCAGAGTTATAGTTAACCTGACTCAGAGTTATAGTTAACCTGACTCAGAGTTATAGTTAACCTGACTCAGAGTTATAGTTAACCTGACTCAGAGTTATAGTTAACCTGACTCACTCAGAGTTATAGTTAACCTGACTCACTCAGAGTTATAGTTAACCTGACTCACTCAGAGTTATAGTTAACCTGACTCAGAGTTATAGTTAACCTGACTCAGAGTTATAGTTAACCTGACTCAGAGTTATAGTTAACCTGACTCAGAGTTAACCTGACTCAGAGTTAAAGTTAACCTGACTCAGAGTTATAGTTAACCTGACTCAGAGTTATAGTTAACCTGACTCAGTCAGAGTTATAGTTAACCTGACTCAGAGTTATAGTTAACCTGACTCAGAGTTATAGTTAACCTGACTCAGAGTTATAGTTAACCTGACTCAGAGTTATAGTTAACCTGACTCAGAGTTATAGTTAACCTGACTCAGTCAGAGTTATAGTTAACCTGACTCAGAGTTATAGTTAACCTGACTCAGAGTTATAGTTAACCTGACTCAGAGTTATAGTTAACCTGACTCAGTCAGAGTTATAGTTAACCTGACTCAGAGTTATAGTTAACCTGACTCAGAGTTATAGTTAACCTGACTCAGAGTTATAGTTAACCTGACTCAGAGTTATAGTTAACCTGACTCAGAGTTATAGTTAACCTGACTCAGAGTTATAGTTAACCTGACTCAGAGTTATAGTTAACCTGACTCAGAGTTAAAGTTAACCTGACTCAGAGTTATAGTTAACCTGACTCAGAGTTATAGTTAACCTGACTCAGAGTTATAGTTAACCTGACTCACTCAGAGTTATAGTTAACCTGACTCAGAGTTAAAGTTAACCTGACTCAGAGTTATAGTTAACCTGACTCAGAGTTAAAGTTAACCTGACTCAGAGTTATAGTTAACCTGACTCACTCAGAGTTATAGTTAACCTGACTCAGAGTTATAGTTAACCTGACTCAGAGTTATAGTTAACCTGACTCAGTCAGAGTTATAGTTAACCTGACTCAGAGTTATAGTTAACCTGACTCAGAGTTATAGTTAACCTGACTCAGAGTTATAGTTAACCTGACTCACTCAGAGTTATAGTTAACCTGACTCAGAGTTATAGTTAACCTGACTCAGAGTTATAGTTAACCTGACTCAGAGTTATAGTTAACCTGACTCAGAGTTATAGTTAACCTGACTCAGAGTTATAGTTAACCTGACTCAGTCAGAGTTATAGTTAACCTGACTCAGAGTTATAGTTAACCTGACTCAGAGTTATAGTTAACCTGACTCAGAGTTATAGTTAACCTGACTCAGAGTTATAGTTAACCTGACTCAGAGTTATAGTTAACCTGACTCACTCAGAGTTATAGTTAACCTGACTCAGAGTTATAGTTAACCTGACTCAGAGTTATATTTAACCTGACTCAGTCAGAGTTATAGTTAACCTGACTCAGAGTTATAGTTAACCTGACTCAGAGTTAACCTGACTCAGAGTTAAAGTTAACCTGACTCAGAGTTATAGTTAACCTGACTCAGAGTTATAGTTAACCTGACTCAGAGTTATAGTTAACCTGACTCACTCAGAGTTATAGTTAACCTGACTCAGAGTTAAAGTTAACCTGACTCAGAGTTATAGTTAACCTGACTCACTCAGAGTTATAGTTAACCTGACTCAGAGTTATAGTTAAACTTACTCAGTCAGAGTTATAGTTAACCTGACTCAGAGTTATAGTTAACCTGACTCAGAGTTATAGTTAACCTGACTCAGTCAGAGTTATAGTTAACCTGACTCAGAGTTATAGTTAACCTGACTCAGAGTTATAGTTAACCTGACTCACTCAGAGTTATAGTTAACCTGACTCAGAGTTATAGTTAACCTGACTCAGAGTTATAGTTAACCTGACTCACTCAGAGTTATAGTTAACCTGACTCAGAGTTATAGTTAACCTCACTCAGAGTTATAGTTAACCTGACTCAGAGTTATAGTTAACCTGACTCAGAGTTATAGTTAACCTGACTCAGAGTTATAGTTAACCTGACTCAGAGTTATAGTTAACCTGACTCACTCAGAGTTATAGTTAACCTGACTCAGAGTTATAGTTAACCTGACTCACTCAGAGTTATAGTTAACCTGACTCAGAGTTATAGTTAACCTGACTCACTCAGAGTTATAGTTAACCTGACTCAGAGTTATAGTTAACCTGACTCAGAGTTATAGTTAACCTGACTCAGAGTTATAGTTAACCTGACTCAGAGTTATAGTTAACCTGACTCAGAGTTATAGTTAACCTGACTCAGTCAGAGTTATAGTTAACCTGACTCAGAGTTATAGTTAACCTGACTCAGAGTTATAGTTAACCTGACTCACTCAGAGTTATAGTTAACCTGACTCAGAGTTATAGTTAACCTGACTCAGAGTTATAGTCAGGGCTCCAGACTAACTTTTTCACAGGTAGCACTGGTGCCACCTACCTTTTCATTTGGTAGCGCCACCACAAATTAGGTAGCACCATTTTTTTCTTTGTATAGCGTGGTATTAATACATGATCTTATCATGCCCCCACACCGGGCGCCATTTATTTATGTAGTGGTTTCCACCATTAAAGGTTTGAATCATAAAACCCCCTACAAAGGTCACTGTGTAAAAAACAGCAACCTACCTGGTTATACTTCAAAACACTGTAGATGGTTTCAACCCACCAACTCAGTCAATAAAGGCAATATTTATATTCCACACACAGAAAGTCAGTTTAAGGTTTTGTGTTGAAATTTAAATGAAGTCCAAACCTTTTGGATTAATAAAGTGACAATTTGTACAATATCTCCATTACCATTATCCAAATTAATTCCTTATTATAATATTTTTACATTTTGGAAAAAATCTTTTGCAATGTGAAATGCCACCAAATTCTTAATCCTTTTCCTTGTCTTTATGGGCCAACTTGTGAAAGCTGCATGCTTTTATTGTGAAGGCAAAAGTTTCTGAATGCTCTCAGAGCCTGCATATCTCCGCGTGCTGAAAATAGCTGATCTACAAGCTCACAACGCGTCGCGTCCGCGACGCGTTGTGAGCTTGTAGATCAGCTATGTTCAGCACGGAACACGAAGAATAAATCAGGCATCAGCGCTCTTCAATCACTGGGAGGGAGATTAATGTATTTTGTTGGCCGATCATCATGTATGGACCTATGGTATGGACACAGGCTACCTCCTCGATGCAAACATAACAAGCTTTGGAAGCTATTTTTTGTGGCACATTTCGTGGCACATGTTTAATCAAACAACACGTTTACTAAGTTTCACTCAGTGTTTGGGTCGGGAGTTGGCTGTCTGTGTAGATCATGACTGATCATCATGCAGTTAGATATGTGCGCGCTCCAGTGAAATTGTACAGCTGAGAAAGATTAGTTAATTTGTGTCGGATAAGCTGCGTTCAGACCTGAATATATATTCGCCTCGGTTCGTCCAGTTTGTACCGCGGCAGGTCGCGCCGCACCCGTTTGCGCAATTCTCGTCTTTGAATTGACTTTGTATGTAATCGCGCCGCTCTGACCATCCAAGTCTGAAGGGCTTATTTGTGGGTTTTCGTGAACGATCGTTCTTTGAACACTGGGCGTCAGGCGAACGTCCAATGTTTTCAATCAATGGAACGGGCAAGCACTGCGGGATGTTTTCTTTTTCCTCCACTCATCCTTCCAGCAAGTCGCACCTGTGCGACCTCATTACATTTTAAGTATCACCCTTAATAAATTAAGTCGCATATGCGACCTAATAGGTCGCACGCTGGAGCCCTGGTTATAGTTAACCTGACTCAGAGTTATAGTTAACCTGACTCAGAGTTATAGATAACCTGACTCAGAGTTATAGTTAACCTGACTCAGTCAGAGTTATAGTTAACCTGACTCAGAGTTATAGTTAACCTGACTCAGAGTTATAGTTAACCTGACTCAGAGTTATAGTTAACCTGACTCAGAGTTATAGTTAACCTGACTCAGAGTTATAGTTAACCTGACTCAGAGTTATAGTTAACCTGACTCAGAGTTATAGTTAACCTGACTCAGAGTTATAGATAACCTGACTCAGAGTTATAGTTAACCTGACTCAGAGTTATAGTTAACCTGACTCAGAGTTATAGTTAACCTGACTCAGAGTTATAGTTAACCTGACTCAGAGTTATAGTTAACCTGACTCAGAGTTATAGTTAACCTGACTCAGAGTTATAGTTAACCTGACTCAGTCAGAGTTATAGTTAACCTGACTCAGAGTTATAGTTAACCTGACTCAGAGTTATAGTTAACCTGACTCAGTCAGAGTTATAGTTAACCTGACTCAGTCAGAGTTATAGTTAACCTGACTCAGAGTTATAGTTAACCTGACTCAGTCAGAGTTATAGTTAACCTGACTCAGAGTTATAGTTAACCTGACTCAGAGTTATAGTTAACCTGACTCAGAGTTATAGTTAACCTGACTCAGAGTTATAGTTAACCTGACTCAGTCAGAGTTATAGTTAACCTGACTCAGTCAGAGTTATAGTTAACCTGACTCACTCAGAGTTATAGTTAACCTGACTCAGTCAGAGTTCATCATCATCATCATTTTTCGACCGCGGTCGAGATCATGGATTCCACAATGATACGCCAGACTTCCCGGTCCTTCATTGCCACCCCCAGTTCCTGCCTACTGAAGCATGTGTCCCTAGCGATGACATCAGAGAACGACATCTTTCTACCTCTGGTCCGCCCTGAGGCAGGACTCCAGAGAAGAAGAAGGGAAGATATAACCTCATTGTCAGCTCTGTAGCAGTGGCCGGCAAACTGTGTTCTTCTGGATCGGACTAGTGAAGAAACACGGGGAAGGTTGCCTCTAGTATAAATTGACCCAGTCCAAGTCGTTCCTCTGGTATAAATTGACCCAGTCCAAGTCGTTCCTCTGGTATAAATTGACCCAGTCCAAGTCCTTCCTCTGGTATAAATTGACCCAGTCCAAGTCATTCCTCTGGTATAAATTGACCCAGTCCAAGTCCTTCCTCTGGTATAAATTGACCCAGTCCAAGTCCTTCCTCTGGTATAAATTGACCCAGTTCAAGTCCTTCCTCTGGTATAAATTGACCCAGTCCAAGTCCTTCCTCTGGTATACATTGACCCAGTCCAAGTCCTTCCTCTGGTATAAATTGACCCAGTCCAAGTCATTCCTCTGGTATAAATTGACCCAGTCCAAGTCATTCCTCTGGTATAAATTGACCCAGTCCAAGTCATTCCTCTGGTATAAATTGACCCAGTCATTCCTCTGGAATAATTTGAACCAGTCCAAGTCGTTCCTCTGGTATAAATTGACCCAGTCATTCCTCTGGTATAAATTGACCCAGTCCAAGTCGTTCCTCTGGTATAAATTGACCCAGTCCAAGTCATTCCTCTGGTATAAATTGACCCAGTTCAAGTCCTTCGTCTGGTATAAATTGACCCAGTCCAAGTCTTTCCTCTGGTATAAATTGACCCAGTCCAAGTCTTTCCTCTGGTATAAATTGACCCAGTCCAAGTCATTCCTCTGGTATAAATTAAACCAGTCCAAGTCATTCCTCTGGTATAAATTGACCCAGTCCAAGTCGTTCCTCTGGTATAAATTGACCCAGTCCAAGTCGTTCCTCTGGTATAAATTGACCCAGTTGTTCCTCTGGTATAAATTGACCCAGTCCAAGTCATTCCTCTGGTATAAATTGACCCAGTCCAAGTCATTCCTATGTTATAAATTGACCCAGTCCAAGTCGTTCCTCTGGTATAAATTGACCCAGTCCAAGTCCTTCCTCTGGTATAAATTGACCCAGTCCAAGTCATTCCTATGTTATAAATTGACCCAGTCCAAGTCATTCCTATGTTATAAATTGACCCAGTCCAAGTCATTCCTATGTTATAAATTGACCCAGTCCAAGTCATTCCTCTGGTATACATTGACCCAGTCCAAGTCGTTCCTCTGGTATAAATTGACCCAGTCCAAGTCATTCCTCTGGTATAAATTGACCCAGTCCAAGTCATTCCTATGTTATAAATTGACCCAGTCCAAGTCATTCCTCTGGTATAAATTGACCCAGTCCAAGTCGTTCCTCTGGTATAAATTGACCCAGTCCAAGTCATTCCTCTGGTATACATTGACCCAGTCCAAGTCATTCCTCTGGTATAAATTGACCCAGTCCAAGTCGTTCCTCTGGTATAAATTGACCCAGTCCAAGTCATTCCTCTGGTATAAATTGACCCAGTCCAAGTCGTTCCTCTGGTATAAATTGACCCAGTCCAAGTCGTTCCTCTGGTATAAATTGACCCAGTCCAAGTCATTCCTCTGGTATAAATTGACCCAGTCCAAGTCGTTCCTCTGGTATAAATTGACCCAGTCCAAGTCGTTCCTCTGGTATACATTGACCCAGTCCAAGTCGTTCCTCTGGTATAAATTGACCCAGTCCAAGTCGTTCCTCTGGTATAAATTGACCCAGTCCAAGTCGTTCCTCTGGTATACATTGACCCAGTCCAAGTCATTCCTCTGGTATACATTGACCCAGTCAAAGTCATTCCTCTGGTATACATTGACCCAGTCCAAGTCGTTCCTCTGGTATACATTGACCCAGTCCAAGTCATTCCTCTGGTATAAATTGACCCAGTCGTTCCTCTGGTATAAATTGACCCAGTCCAAGTCATTCCTCTGGTATAAATTGACCCAGTCCAAGTCGTTCCTCTGGTATAAATTGACCCAGTCCAAGTCATTCCTCTGGTATAAATTGACCCAGTCCAAGTCATTCCTATGTTATAAATTGACCCAGTCCAAGTCCTTCCTCTGGTATAAATTGACCCAGTCCAAGTCATTCCTCTGGTATAAATTGACCCAGTCCAAGTCATTCCTATGTTATAAATTGACCCAGTCCAAGTCATTCCTCTGGTATAAATTGACCCAGTCCAAGTCATTCCTATGTTATAAATTGACCCAGTCCAAGTCATTCCTCTGGTATAAATTGACCCAGTCCAAGTCCTTCCTCTGGTATAAATTGACCCAGTCCAAGTCGTTCCTCTGTTATAAATTGACCCAGTCCAAGTCCTTCCTCTGGTATAAATTGACCCAGTCCAAGTCATTCCTCTGGTATAAATTGACCCAGTCGTTCCTCTGGTATAAATTGACCCAGTCCAAGTCATTCCTCTGGTATAAATTGACCCAGTCCAAGTCATTCCTCTGGTATAAATTGACCCAGTCCAAGTCCTTCCTCTGGTATAAGTTGACCCAGTCCAAGTCATTCCTCTGGTATAAATTGACCCAGTCCAAGTCATTCCTCTCGGATGCAGCACAGGCAGCCGGAGGGAGGGAGGAGGTGGAGTGGAGTGGAGAGTGCAGGCCTCTCTCTCTCCCTCTTATCATTTTAGTGATAATGGCCGTCACATAAAGGATGACCCCGCAGAACTCCACAAATGCCAGAGCGGCCCAATTAGCCACTATGCATTTCATACAATTTACAAAGGCCAAATGTTCCCGGGCTGTAATTATGTACTCACGTTGCCCACCTCGGCTGACCCGCCAACCGGTCCTGACGTTCGCTCGGCGTAGAGGTCGCCATGACAGCGCCGACGAAAACACGGTGGAGGAAAGGAGGGAAAAAAGGAAAAGACAGGAGGCCTGCAGGGTTCTGTCAGCCGGGCTGTAATTGGTGGAGTTACTCTGGTTACCTGCTGGAGAAATACATACAGGGAAATAATGCTGATTGGCCCCGGGTGTGAGGAGGATGGGAGAGGAAATGTCACTGTGGATGGAGGGAGGGAGGGAGGGAGAGAGGGATGGAGGGAGGGATGTATGGAGGGAGGGAGGGAGGGAGGGAGGGAGGGAGAGAGGGAGGGATGTATGGTCCCGTACACAGTGTGGCCTCATAACAACAGAGGCATGCAAGTCTCACAAGAGGAGACTTCGCAATGCGAGGAGAGCTTGTAGCTATTTTCTGCGAAAGTTTTCCCCACAATATGGATACACTGGCCGGGGGTTTAAGTTTGGTTAAGGAGTACTTCACTTCCAAAAATGATGCCTTGGATTCATTGAACGTTGTTTCTCTTTTTCTCACATGCCTTCAAGATGAACCTAAAACATGAGTTGGGAGTCCAGAACACATGCATTCTCACACAAACTGTTCTTAACCCATTCTGGGCGGGAACCCCTTTTGGTGTTTTAAGCATTATGTTATACTTTTAGCTATTGGAAAATAGCAGATCTACAAGCTTGTAGGTCTGCTATTTTAAGAAAAATCGTGAAAATGTAGTGCAAATCTTTGTCCCTGGAGTGGAACAACATATTTTCAGATGGGGGTCGGCGGCCAATTACATATAATCTTGGGGGTCCTTGACATGAAAATGTTTGAGAACGACTGACATAGAAACATAGGGTATTTCAGAAAACTGTCAGAAAACTGTCGGCGGTTCGAATCCCGGCTCCTCCTGGCTACATGTCGATGTGTCCTTGGGCAAGACACTGAACCCCAAATTGCTCCCGATGTGCTGGTTGGTACCTTGCATGGCTTCCGCTGCAATCGGTGTATGAATGTGTGTGTGAATGGGTGAATGTAATGCATGTAATGCACAATCTATGTAAAGCGCCTTGGATAAAGGCGCTTTATAAATGCACCATTTACCATTTAGAATCGTCCTCGGCTCTAAATGGGTTAAGTATAAACTCTCTCATGCACGAACACGGAGCATGCCTGCACGGCGACCGAGTAGCTTTAAACACGAGCCGAGTTCAATCTGTTAAAAATTAGATAAATCTCTCGTTGGCGAGCATTGAGCAACACATGCTGTATAACAAAGCATAAATGAGGCTTATCTGCGTCTGCGTTATTTCATATTCACAGACTGTGTACCCCAACAACACTAGAGGTTATTTCATATTCACAGACTGTGTACCCCAACAACACTAGAGGTTATTTCATATTCACAGACTGTGTACCACAACAACACTAGAGGTTATTTCATATTCACAGACTGTGTACCCCAACAACACTAGAGGTTATTTCATATTCACAGACTGTGTACCCCAACAACACTAGAGGTTATTTCATATTCACAGACTGTGTACCCCAACAACACTAGAGGTTATTTCATATTCACAGACTGTGTACCCCAACAACACTAGAGGTTATTTCATATTCACAGACTGTGTACCACAACAACACTAGAGGTTATTTCATATTCACAGACTGTGTACCCCAACAACACTAGAGGTTTATTTCATATTCACAGACTGTGTACCCCAACAACACTAGAGGTTATTTCATATTCACAGACTGTGTACCCCAACAACACTAGAGGTTATTTCATATTCACAGACTGTGTACCACAACAACACTAGAGGTTATTTCATATTCACAGACTGTGTACCCCAACAACACTAGAGGTTATTTCATATTCACAGACTGTGTACCCCAACAACACTAGAGGTTATTTCATATTCACAGACTGTGTACCCCAACAACACTAGAGGTTTATTTCATATTCACAGACTGTACCCCAACAACACTAGAGGTTATTTCATATTCACAGACTGTGTACCCCAACAACACTAGAGGTTATTTCATATTCACAGACTGTGTACCCCAACAACACTAGAGGTTTATTTCATATTCACAGACTGTGTACCCCAACAGCACTAGAGGTTATTTCATATTCACAGACTGTGTACCCCAACAACACTAGAGTTTATTTCATATTCACAGACTGTGTACCCCAACAACACTAGAGGTTTATTTCATATTCACAGACTGTGTACCACAACAACAATAGAGGTTATTTCATATTCACAGACTGTGTACCACAACAACACTAGAGGTTATTTCATATTCACAGACTGTGTACCCCAACAACACTAGAGGTTATTTCATATTCACAGACTGTACCCCAACAACACTAGAGGTTATTTCATATTCACAGACTGTGTACCCCAACAACACTAGAGGTTTATTTCATATTCACAGACTGTACCCCAACAACACTAGAGGTTTATTTCATATTCACAGACTGTACCCCAACAACACTAGAGGTTATTTCATATTCACAGACTGTGTACCCCAACAACACTAGAGGTTATTTCATATTCACAGACTGTGTACCCCAACAACACTAGAGGTTTATTTCATATTCACAGACTGTGTACCCCAACAACACTAGAGGTTATTTCATATTCACAGACTGTGTACCCCAACAACACTAGAGGTTATTTCATATTCACAGACTGTGTACCCCAACAACACTAGAGGTTATTTCATATTCACAGACTGTGTACCCCAACAACACTAGAGGTTATTTCATATTCACAGACTGTGTACCCCAACAACACTAGAGGTTATTTCATATTCACAGACTGTGTACCCCAACAACACTAGAGGTTATTTCATATTCACAGACTGTGTACCACAACAACACTAGAGGTTATTTCATATTCACAGACTGTGTACCACAACAACACTAGAGGTTATTTCATATTCACAGACTGTGTACCCCAACAACACTAGAGGTTATTTCATATTCACAGACTGTGTACCACAACAACACTAGAGGTTATTTCATATTCACAGACTGTGTACCACAACAACACTAGAGGTTATTTCATATTCACAGACTGTGTACCCCAACAACACTAGAGGTTATTTCATATTCACAGACTGTGTACCACAACAACACTAGAGGTTATTTCATATTCACAGACTGTGTACCACAACAACACTAGAGGTTTATTTCATATTCACAGACTGTGTACCACAACAACACTAGAGGTTATTTCATATTCACAGACTGTGTACCACAACAACACTAGAGGTTATTTCATATTCACAGACTGTGTACCCCAACAACACTAGAGGTTATTTCATATTCACAGACTGTGTACCACAACAACACTAGAGGTTATTTCATATTCACAGACTGTGTACCCCAACAACACTAGAGGTTATTTCATATTCACAGACTGTGTACCCCAACAACACTAGAGGGTTATTTCATATTCACAGACTGTGTACCCCAACAACACTAGAGGTTATTTCATATTCACAGACTGTGTACCCCAACACTAGAGGTTTATTTCATATTCACAGACTGTGTACCCCAACAACACTAGAGGTTTATTTCATATTCACAGACTGTGTACCCCAACAACACTAGAGGTTATTTCATATTCACAGACTGTGTACCCCAACAACACTAGAGGTTATTTCATATTCACAGACTGTGTACCCCAACAACACTAGAGGTTATTTCATATTCACAGACTGTGTACCCCAACAACACTAGAGGTTTATTTCATATTCACAGACTGTGTACCCCAACAACACGAGGTTATTTCATATTCACAGACTGTGTACCACAACAACAATAGAGGTTATTTCATATTCACAGACTGTGTACCCCAACAACACTAGAGGTTTATTTCATATTCACAGACTGTGTACCCCAACAACACTAGAGGTTATTTCATATTCACAGACTGTGTACCCCAACAACACTAGAGGTTATTTCATATTCACAGACTGTGTACCCCAACAACACTAGAGGTTTATTTCATATTCACAGACTGTGTACCCCAACAACACTAGAGGTTATTTCATATTCACAGACTGTGTACCCCAACAACACTAGAGGTTATTTAATATTCACAGACTGTGTACCACAACAACACTAGAGGTTTATTTCATATTCACAGACTGTGTACCACAACAACACTAGAGGTTATTTCATATTCACAGACTGTGTACCACAACAACACTAGAGGTTATTTCATATTCACAGACTGTGTACCCCAACAACACTAGAGGTTATTTCATATTCACAGACTGTGTACCACAACAACACTAGAGGTTATTTCATATTCACAGACTGTGTACCCCAACAACACTAGAGGTTATTTCATATTCACAGACTGTGTACCCCAACAACACTAGAGGGTTATTTCATATTCACAGACTGTGTACCCCAACAACACTAGAGGTTATTTCATATTCACAGACTGTGTACCCCAACAACACTAGAGGTTTATTTCATATTCACAGACTGTGTACCCCAACAACACTAGAGGTTTATTTCATATTCACAGACTGTGTACCCCAACAACACTAGAGGTTATTTCATATTCACAGACTGTGTACCCCAACAACACTAGAGGTTATTTCATATTCACAGACTGTGTACCCCAACAACACTAGAGGTTATTTCATATTCACAGACTGTGTACCCCAACAATACTAGAGGTTATTTAATATTCACAGACTGTGTACCCCAACAACACTAGAGGGTTATTTCATATTCACAGACTGTGTACCACAACAACACTAGAGGTTATTTCATATTCACAGACTGTGTACCCCAACAACACTAGAGGTTTATTTCATATTCACAGACTGTGTACCCCAACAACACTAGAGGTTTATTTCATATTCACAGACTGTGTACCCCAACAACACTAGAGGTTATTTCATATTCACAGACTGTGTACCCCAACAACACTAGAGGTTATTTCATATTCACAGACTGTGTACCCCAACAACACTAGAGGTTATTTCATATTCACAGACTGTGTACCACAACAACACTAGAGGTTATTTCATATTCACAGACTGTGTACCACAACAACACTAGAGGTTATTTCATATTCACAGACTGTGTACCCCAACAACACTAGAGGTTATTTCATATTCACAGACTGTGTACCACAACAACACTAGAGGTTATTTCATATTCACAGACTGTGTACCACAACAACACTAGAGGTTATTTCATATTCACAGACTGTGTACCCCAACAACACTAGAGGTTATTTCATATTCACAGACTGTGTACCACAACAACACTAGAGGTTATTTCATATTCACAGACTGTGTACCACAACAACACTAGAGGTTTATTTCATATTCACAGACTGTGTACCACAACAACACTAGAGGTTATTTCATATTCACAGACTGTGTACCACAACAACACTAGAGGTTATTTCATATTCACAGACTGTGTACCCCAACAACACTAGAGGTTATTTCATATTCACAGACTGTGTTCCACAACAACACTAGAGGTTATTTCATATTCACAGACTGTGTACCCCAACAACACTAGAGGTTATTTCATATTCACAGACTGTGTACCCCAACAACACTAGAGGGTTATTTCATATTCACAGACTGTGTACCCCAACAACACTAGAGGTTATTTCATATTCACAGACTGTGTACCCCAACAACACTAGAGGTTTATTTCATATTCACAGACTGTGTACCCCAACAACACTAGAGGTTTATTTCATATTCACAGACTGTGTACCCCAACAACACTAGAGGTTATTTCATATTCACAGACTGTGTACCCCAACAACACTAGAGGTTATTTCATATTCACAGACTGTGTACCCCAACAACACTAGAGGTTATTTCATATTCACAGACTGTGTACCCCAACAACACTAGAGGTTTATTTCATATTCACAGACTGTGTACCCCAACAACACGAGGTTATTTCATATTCACAGACTGTGTACCACAACAACAATAGAGGTTATTTCATATTCACAGACTGTGTACCCCAACAACACTAGAGGTTTATTTCATATTCACAGACTGTGTACCCCAACAACACTAGAGGTTATTTCATATTCACAGACTGTGTACCCCAACAACACTAGAGGTTATTTCATATTCACAGACTGTGTACCCCAACAACACTAGAGGTTTATTTCATATTCACAGACTGTGTACCCCAACAACACTAGAGGTTATTTCATATTCACAGACTGTGTACCCCAACAACACTAGAGGTTATTTAATATTCACAGACTGTGTACCACAACAACACTAGAGGTTTATTTCATATTCACAGACTGTGTACCACAACAACACTAGAGGTTATTTCATATTCACAGACTGTGTACCACAACAACACTAGAGGTTATTTCATATTCACAGACTGTGTACCCCAACAACACTAGAGGTTATTTCATATTCACAGACTGTGTACCCCAACAACACTAGAGGGTTATTTCATATTCACAGACTGTGTACCCCAACAACACTAGAGGTTATTTCATATTCACAGACTGTGTACCCCAACAACACTAGAGGTTTATTTCATATTCACAGACTGTGTACCCCAACAACACTAGAGGTTTATTTCATATTCACAGACTGTGTACCCCAACAACACTAGAGGTTATTTCATATTCACAGACTGTGTACCCCAACAACACTAGAGGTTATTTCATATTCACAGACTGTGTACCCCAACAACACTAGAGGTTTATTTCATATTCACAGACTGTGTACCCCAACAACACTAGAGGTTATTTCATATTCACAGACTGTGTACCCCAACAACACTAGAGGTTATTTCATATTCACAGACTGTGTACCCCAACAACACTAGAGGTTATTTAATATTCACAGACTGTGTACCCCAACAACACTAGAGGGTTATTTCATATTCACAGACTGTGTACCACAACAACACTAGAGGTTATTTCATATTCACAGACTGTGTACCCCAACAACACTAGAGGTTTATTTCATATTCACAGACTGTGTACCCCAACAACACTAGAGGTTTATTTCATATTCACAGACTGTGTACCCCAACAACACTAGAGGTTATTTCATATTCACAGACTGTGTACCCCAACAACACTAGAGGTTATTTCATATTCACAGACTGTGTACCACAACAACACTAGAGGTTATTTCATATTCACAGACTGTGTACCCCAACAACACTAGAGGTTATTTCATATTCACAGACTGTGTACCACAACAACACTAGAGGTTATTTCATATTCACAGACTGTGTACCACAACAACACTAGAGGTTATTTCATATTCACAGACTGTGTACCCCAACAACACTAGAGGTTATTTCATATTCACAGACTGTGTACCACAACAACACTAGAGGTTTATTTCATATTCACAGACTGTGTACCCCAACAACACTAGAGGTTTATTTCATATTCACAGACTGTGTACCCCAACAACACTAGAGGTTATTTCATATTCACAGACTGTGTACCCCAACAACACTAGAGGTTATTTCATATTCACAGACTGTGTACCCCAACAACACTAGAGGTTATTTCATATTCACAGACTGTACCCCAACAACACTAGAGGTTATTTCATATTCACAGACTGTGTACCACAACAACACTAGAGGTTATTTCATATTCACAGACTGTGTACCCCAACAACACTAGAGGTTATTTCATATTCACAGACTGTGTACCCCAACAACACTAGAGGTTTGGTGGTACCGGTATTTTAAAGATGTTGTACTTATCCTACTATAATTGCGCCACGTCGCTGTGTCCGTGCGTGCGTGTACGGTTGTAATGCACGTAACTCGAGAACCGTTTGCCCCACCGACTCCACATTTGACACACGCGTTCCACACCCCCGCAGGGAGTGCAGTGCCCGGTATGGAGTCGGTCGGACGCACGGTTCTCCAGAACCACCACAAAAGGCTCTGGCCAGGCTCTCTGCCAGTGGGCCTAATCAGCCTAAATCCCCTCACCTGTGCAATGTCCAGCCTCTGCCTCAGCCAATTGATTGCCATGGCAACCCCACACCTGCAAATTGATTACACTCCTCTTTAGATCTCCATGTGGGACACAGACAGACAGACAGATACAGAGATCTCCATGTGGGACACAGACAGACAGACAGATACAGAGATCTCCATGTGGGACACAGACAGACGGATACAGAGATCTCCATGTGGGACACAGGCAGACAGACAGATACAGACATCTCCATGTGGGACAAAGGCAGACAGACAGATACTGAGATCTCCATGTGGGACACAGGCAGACAGACAGATACAGACATCTCCATGTGGGACACAGGCAGACAGACAGATACAGAGATCTCCATGTGGGACACAGACAGACAGATACTGAGATCTCCATGTGGGACACAGACAGACAGACAGATACTGAGATCTCCATGTGGGACACAGACAGACAGACAGATACAGAGATCTCCATGTGGGACACAGACAGACAGATACAGAGATCTCCATGTGGGACACAGGCAGACAGACAGATACAGAGATCTCCATGTGGGACACAGGCAGACAGACAGATACAGAGATCTCCATGTGGGACACAGACAGACAGACAGACAGATACAGAGATCTCCATGTGGGACACAGGCAGACAGACAGATACAGAGATCTCCATGTGGGACACAGACAGACAGACAGATACAGAGATCTCCATGTGGGACACAGACAGATACAGAGATCTCCATGTGGGACACAGACAGACAGGCAGATACAGAGATCTCCATGTGGGACACAGACAGACAGACAGATACAGAGATCTCCATGTGGGACACAGACAGATACAGAGATCTCCATGTGGGACACAGACAGATACAGAGATCTCCATGTGGGACACAGACAGACAGACAGATACAGAGATCTCCATGTGGGACACAGACAGATACAGAGATCTCCATGTGGGACACAGACAGACAGACAGATACAGAGATCTCCATGTGGGACACAGACAGACAGGCAGATACAGAGATCTCCATGTGGGACACAGACAGACAGTTAAAATGGGTGCTATGACAAGTTGACAACGGGTATCATTAGGTTCCCAAGTTGCATCGTTCTCAAGTAGGCCGGTGGCCGACGGGCACGTCCAGGTCTAGTTTGTTAAATTAGTGTTAAATGACTATATATTTTGCACAAGACGGTGGTTGCAAAATAAGATTGATAATAATGGACTGTAATGCAATGAAATAAAACACAAGGTAAACTTCATCAAACATTTTGAAGAATTGCAACTGAACACCGCACATTTTAAACCGATACATTTAACTTTGTTGAGTTCTTTGTCCTGATTGGATTAAAATAGGTATTATGACCAGACTCACCTGTTTTCTAAAGAACTGGAGACGTACTGAACAGACAACGTTTTTCAGATTAATGGAGTATAAAGGATGGAAAATGGAAACAAGCTATACGGTGCTTTCTTGTAGCGCTGCACAATTAATCGAAAAAAAAGATTGCGATCTATAGATTCAGACACCTGTATGTGATCTAATTTCTAAATTTGTGCATGAGTCGTATTGGCTGTCCAGTTCATTTCAGTTACTCTTGGAGACTTTAAGAGGTTTAAGTCTTTAAGCACTTTGATGTCTATGTTTAAAGCCACAGTAGTTATGGCTCCAGGTGTTACACATTGTGAATGTAGTTAATGTTCAGCAACTACAGACTAAAAAACAATAGACATTGTCATGGAAATACATGAGAATTGTGTGAGACTTGTGACCTCAATTCTTGAGGAGGAAAATTGAGATTCACGTTTGAGCGAGAATGGTGCAACACCACTTTTTGGGGGTTTAACCAGATCTTTCCGGTGCTTTTAATCTGCAAAATGTTAATAAACTATTCAATCAATCAAAACATTTAACAAACAGACACTTATAGCACCTTTAAGTGGGGTGAAAAAACAAAGAACAAAAAACGAGGCCCATCCAGGTGTGTGGTAGGTACCTAACGAGGCCCATCCAGGTGTGTGGTAGGTACATAGACGAGGCCCATCCAGGTGTGTGGTAGGTACCTAACGAGGCCCATCCAGGTGTGTGGTAGGTACCTAACGAGGCCCATCCAGGTGTGTGGTAGGTACCTAACGAGGCCCATCCAGGTGTGTGGTAGGTACATAACGAGGCCCATCCAGGTGTGTGGTAGGTACATAACGAGGCCCATCCAGGTGTGTGGTAGGTACATAACGAGGCCCATCCAGGTGTGTGGTAGGTACCTAACGAGGCCCATCCAGGTGTGTGGTAGGTACATAACGAGGCCCATCCAGGTGTGTGGTAGGTACATAGACGAGGCCCATCCAGGTGTGTGGTAGGTACATAACGAGGCCCATCCAGGTGTGTGGTAGGTACCTAACGAGGCCCATCCAGGTGTGTGGTAGGTACCTAACGAGGCCCATCCAGGTGTGTGGTAGGTACATAGACGAGGCCCATCCAGGTGTGTGGTAGGTACATAACGAGGCCCATCCAGGTGTGTGGTAGGTACCTAACGAGGCCCATCCAGGTGTGTGGTAGGTACATAGACGAGGCCCATCCAGGTGTGTGGTAGGTACATAACGAGGCCCATCCAGGTGTGTGGTAGGTACCTAACGAGGCCCATCCAGGTGTGTGGTAGGTACCTAACGAGGCCCATCCAGGTGTGTGGTAGGTACATAGACGAGGCCCATCCAGGTGTGTGGTAGGTACCTAACGAGGCCCATCCAGGTGTGTGGTAGGTACATAGACGAGGCCCATCCAGGTGTGTGGTAGGTACCTAACGAGGCCCATCCAGGTGTGTGATAGGTACATAACGAGGCCCATCCAGGTGTGTGGTAGGTACCTAACGAGGCCCATCCAGGTGTGTGGTAGGTACATAACGAGGCCCATCCAGGTGTGTGGTAGGTACATAACGAGGCCCATCCAGGTGTGTGGTAGGTACATAGACGAGGCCCATCCAGGTGTGTGGTAGGTACCTAACGAGGCCCATCCAGGTGTGTGATAGGTACATAGACGAGGCCCATCCAGGTGTGTGATAGGTACCTAACGAGGCCCATCCAGGTGTGTGATAGGTACATAACGAGGCCCATCCAGGTGTGTGGTAGGTACATAACGAGGCCCATCCAGGTGTGTGGTAGGTACATAACGAGGCCCATCCAGGTGTGTGGTAGGTACCTAACGAGGCCCATCCAGGTGTGTGGTAGGTACATAGACGAGGCCCATCCAGGTGTGTGATAGGTACCTAACGAGGCCCATCCAGGTGTGTGGTAGGTACATAACGAGGCCCATCCAGGTGTGTGGTAGGTACATAACGAGGCCCATCCAGGTGTGTGATAGGTACCTAACGAGGCCCATCCAGGTGTGTGGTAGGTACCTAACGAGGCCCATCCAGGTGTGTGGTAGGTACATAACGAGGCCCATCCAGGTGTGTGGTAGGTACCTAACGAGGCCCATCCAGGTGTGGTAGGTACATAACGAGGCCCATCCAGGTGTGTGGTAGGTACATAACGAGGCCCATCCAGGTGTGTGGTAGGTACCTAACGAGGCCCATCCAGGTGTGTGGTAGGTACCTAACGAGGCCCATCCAGGTGTGTGGTAGGTACCTAACGAGGCCCATCCAGGTGTGTGGTAGGTACCTAACGAGGCCCATCCAGGTGTGTGGTAGGTACATAACGAGGCCCATCCAGGTGTGTGGTAGGTACCTAACGAGGCCCATCCAGGTGTGGTAGGTACCTAACGAGGCCCATCCAGGTGTGTGGTAGGTACATAACGAGGCCCATCCAGGTGTGTGGTAGGTACCTAACGAGGCCCATCCAGGTGTGTGGTAGGTACCTAACGAGGCCCATCCAGGTGTGTGGTAGGTACCTAACGAGGCCCATCCAGGTGTGTGGTAGGTACATAACGAGGCCCATCCAGGTGTGTGGTAGGTACCTAACGAGGCCCATCCAGGTGTGTGGTAGGTACCTAACGAGGCCCATCCAGGTGTGTGGTAGGTACCTAACGAGGCCCATCCAGGTGTGGTAGGTACCTAACGAGGCCCATCCAGGTGTGTGGTAGGTACATAACGAGGCCCATCCAGGTGTGTGGTAGGTACCTAACGAGGCCCATCCAGGTGTGGTAGGTACATAGACGAGGCCCATCCAGGTGTGTGGTAGGTACATAACGAGGCCCATCCAGGTGTGTGGTAGGTACATAACGAGGCCCATCCAGGTGTGTGGTAGGTACATAGACGAGGCCCATCCAGGTGTGTGGTAGGTACATAGACGAGGCCCATCCAGGTGTGTGGTAGGTACCTAACGAGGCCCATCCAGGTGTGTGGTAGGTACCTAACGAGGCCCATCCAGGTGTGTGGTAGGTACATAACGAGGCCCATCCAGGTGTGTGGTAGGTACATAGACGAGGCCCATCCAGGTGTGTGATAGGTACATAGACGAGGCCCATCCAGGTGTGTGATAGGTACCTAACGAGGCCCATCCAGGTGTGTGGTAGGTACCTAACGAGGCCCATCCAGGTGTGTGGTAGGTACATAACGAGGCCCATCCAGGTGTGTGGTAGGTACATAACGAGGCCCATCCAGGTGTGTGGTAGGTACATAGACGAGGCCCATCCAGGTGTGTGATAGGTACCTAACGAGGCCCATCCAGGTGTGTGGTAGGTACATAACGAGGCCCATCCAGGTGTGTGGTAGGTACATAGACGAGGCCCATCCAGGTGTGTGATAGGTACCTAACGAGGCCCATCCAGGTGTGTGGTAGGTACATAACGAGGCCCATCCAGGTGTGTGGTAGGTACCTAACGAGGCCCATCCAGGTGTGTGGTAGGTACCTAACGAGGCCCATCCAGGTGTGGTAGGTACATAGACGAGGCCCATCCAGGTGTGTGGTAGGTACATAACGAGGCCCATCCAGGTGTGTGGTAGGTACCTAACGAGGCCCATCCAGGTGTGTGGTAGGTACATAACGAGGCCCATCCAGGTGTGTGGTAGGTACATAGACGAGGCCCATCCAGGTGTGTGATAGGTACATAGACGAGGCCCATCCAGGTGTGTGATAGGTACCTAACGAGGCCCATCCAGGTGTGTGGTAGGTACCTAACGAGGCCCATCCAGGTGTGTGGTAGGTACATAACGAGGCCCATCCAGGTGTGTGGTAGGTACATAACGAGGCCCATCCAGGTGTGTGGTAGGTACATAACGAGGCCCATCCAGGTGTGTGATAGGTACATAACGAGGCCCATCCAGGTGTGTGGTAGGTACATAACGAGGCCCATCCAGGTGTGTGGTAGGTACCTAACGAGGCCCATCCAGGTGTGTGATAGGTACATAACGAGGCCCATCCAGGTGTGTGATAGGTACATAACGAGGCCCATCCAGGTGTGTGATAGGTACATAGACGAGGCCCATCCAGGTGTGTGATAGGTACATAGACGAGGCCCATCCAGGTGTGTGGTAGGTACATAACGAGGCCCATCCAGGTGTGTGGTAGGTACCTAACGAGGCCCATCCAGGTGTGTGGTAGGTACATAACGAGGCCCATCCAGGTGTGTGGTAGGTACATAACGAGGCCCATCCAGGTGTGTGGTAGGTACATAACGAGGCCCATCCAGGTGTGGTAGGTACCTAACGAGGCCCATCCAGGTGTGTGGTAGGTACATAACGAGGCCCATCCAGGTGTGTGGTAGGTACATAACGAGGCCCATCCAGGTGTGTGGTAGGTACATAACGAGGCCCATCCAGGTGTGTGGTAGGTACATAACGAGGCCCATCCAGGTGTGTGGTAGGTACATAACGAGGCCCATCCAGGTGTGTGGTAGGTACATAACGAGGCCCATCCAGGTGTGTGGTAGGTACCTAACGAGGCCCATCCAGGTGTGTGGTAGGTACATAACGAGGCCCATCCAGGTGTGTGGTAGGTACATAACGAGGCCCATCCAGGTGTGTGGTAGGTACATAACGAGGCCCATCCAGGTGTGTGGTAGGTACATAACGAGGCCCATCCAGGTGTGTGGTAGGTACCTAACGAGGCCCATCCAGGTGTGTGGTAGGTACATAACGAGGCCCATCCAGGTGTGTGGTAGGTACATAACGAGGCCCATCCAGGTGTGTGGTAGGTACATAACGAGGCCCATCCAGGTGTGTGGTAGGTACATAACGAGGCCCATCCAGGTGTGTGGTAGGTACATAACGAGGCCCATCCAGGTGTGTGGTAGGTACATAACGAGGCCCATCCAGGTGTGTGGTAGGTACATAACGAGGCCCATCCAGGTGTGTGATAGGTACCTAACGAGGCCCATCCAGGTGTGTGGTAGGTACCTAACGAGGCCCATCCAGGTGTGTGATAGGTACATAACGAGGCCCATCCAGGTGTGTGGTAGGTACCTAACGAGGCCCATCCAGGTGTGTGGTAGGTACCTAACGAGGCCCATCCAGGTGTGTGGTAGGTACATAGACGAGGCCCATCCAGGTGTGTGATAGGTACATAGACGAGGCCCATCCAGGTGTGTGGTAGGTACCTAACGAGGCCCATCCAGGTGTGTGGTAGGTACCTAACGAGGCCCATCCAGGTGTGTGGTAGGTACATAACGAGGCCCATCCAGGTGTGTGATAGGTACATAACGAGGCCCATCCAGGTGTGTGGTAGGTACATAGACGAGGCCCATCCAGGTGTGTGGTAGGTACCTAACGAGGCCCATCCAGGTGTGTGGTAGGTACATAGACGAGGCCCATCCAGGTGTGTGGTAGGTACCTAACGAGGCCCATCCAGGTGTGTGGTAGGTACCTAACGAGGCCCATCCAGGTGTGTGATAGGTACATAGACGAGGCCCATCCAGGTGTGTGGTAGGTACATAGACGAGGCCCATCCAGGTGTGTGGTAGGTACATAGACGAGGCCCATCCAGGTGTGTGGTAGGTACATAGACGAGGCCCATCCAGGTGTGTGGTAGGTACATAGACGAGGCCCATCCAGGTGTGTGGTAGGTACATAACGAGGCCCATCCAGGTGTGTGGTAGGTACCTAACGAGGCCCATCCAGGTGTGTGGTAGGTACATAGACGAGGCCCATCCAGGTGTGTGGTAGGTACCTAACGAGGCCCATCCAGGTGTGTGATAGGTACATAACGAGGCCCATCCAGGTGTGTGGTAGGTACATAACGAGGCCCATCCAGGTGTGTGGTAGGTACATAACGAGGCCCATCCAGGTGTGTGGTAGGTACATAACGAGGCCCATCCAGGTGTGTGGTAGGTACCTAACGAGGCCCATCCAGGTGTGTGGTAGGTACATAACGAGGCCCATCCAGGTGTGTGGTAGGTACATAACGAGGCCCATCCAGGTGGTGGTAGGTACCTAACGAGGCCCATCCAGGTGTGTGGTAGGTACATAACGAGGCCCATCCAGGTGTGTGGTAGGTACATAACGAGGCCCATCCAGGTGTGTGGTAGGTACATAACGAGGCCCATCCAGGTGTGTGGTAGGTACATAACGAGGCCCATCCAGGTGTGTGGTAGGTACATAACGAGGCCCATCCAGGTGTGTGGTAGGTACCTAACGAGGCCCATCCAGGTGTGTGGTAGGTACATAACGAGGCCCATCCAGGTGTGTGGTAGGTACATAACGAGGCCCATCCAGGTGTGTGGTAGGTACATAACGAGGCCCATCCAGGTGTGTGGTAGGTACATAACGAGGCCCATCCAGGTGTGTGGTAGGTACCTAACGAGGCCCATCCAGGTGTGTGGTAGGTACATAACGAGGCCCATCCAGGTGTGTGGTAGGTACATAACGAGGCCCATCCAGGTGTGTGGTAGGTACATAACGAGGCCCATCCAGGTGTGTGGTAGGTACATAACGAGGCCCATCCAGGTGTGTGGTAGGTACATAACGAGGCCCATCCAGGTGTGTGGTAGGTACATAACGAGGCCCATCCAGGTGTGTGGTAGGTACATAACGAGGCCCATCCAGGTGTGTGATAGGTACCTAACGAGGCCCATCCAGGTGTGTGGTAGGTACCTAACGAGGCCCATCCAGGTGTGTGATAGGTACATAACGAGGCCCATCCAGGTGTGTGGTAGGTACCTAACGAGGCCCATCCAGGTGTGTGGTAGGTACCTAACGAGGCCCATCCAGGTGTGTGGTAGGTACATAGACGAGGCCCATCCAGGTGTGTGATAGGTACATAGACGAGGCCCATCCAGGTGTGTGGTAGGTACCTAACGAGGCCATCCAGGTGTGTGGTAGGTACCTAACGAGGCCCATCCAGGTGTGTGGTAGGTACATAACGAGGCCCATCCAGGTGTGTGATAGGTACATAACGAGGCCCATCCAGGTGTGTGGTAGGTACATAGACGAGGCCCATCCAGGTGTGTGGTAGGTACCTAACGAGGCCCATCCAGGTGTGTGGTAGGTACATAGACGAGGCCCATCCAGGTGTGTGGTAGGTACCTAACGAGGCCCATCCAGGTGTGTGGTAGGTACCTAACGAGGCCCATCCAGGTGTGTGATAGGTACATAGACGAGGCCCATCCAGGTGTGTGGTAGGTACATAGACGAGGCCCATCCAGGTGTGTGGTAGGTACATAGACGAGGCCCATCCAGGTGTGTGGTAGGTACATAGACGAGGCCCATCCAGGTGTGTGGTAGGTACATAGACGAGGCCCATCCAGGTGTGTGGTAGGTACATAACGAGGCCCATCCAGGTGTGTGGTAGGTACCTAACGAGGCCCATCCAGGTGTGTGGTAGGTACATAACGAGGCCCATCCAGGTGTGTGGTAGGTACCTAACGAGGCCCATCCAGGTGTGTGATAGGTACATAACGAGGCCCATCCAGGTGTGTGGTAGGTACATAACGAGGCCCATCCAGGTGTGTGATAGGTACATAACGAGGCCCATCCAGGTGTGTGGTAGGTACATAACGAGGCCCATCCAGGTGTGTGGTAGGTACCTAACGAGGCCCATCCAAGTGTGTGGTAGGTACATAGACGAGGCCCATCCAGGTGTGTGGTAGGTACCTAACGAGGCCCATCCAGGTGTGTGGTAGGTACCTAACGAGGCCCATCCAGGTGTGTGGTAGGTACATAGACGAGGCCCATCCAGGTGTGTGGTAGGTACCTAACGAGGCCCATCCAGGTGTGTGGTAGGTACATAACGAGGCCCATCCAGGTGTGTGGTAGGTACCTAACGAGGCCCATCCAGGTGTGTGGTAGGTACATAACGAGGCCCATCCAGGTGTGTGGTAGGTACATAACGAGGCCCATCCAGGTGTGTGGTAGGTACCTAACGAGGCCCATCCAGGTGTGTGGTAGGTACCTAACGAGGCCCATCCAGGTGTGTGGTAGGTACATAACGAGGCCCATCCAGGTGTGTGGTAGGTACATAACGAGGCCCATCCAGGTGTGTGGTAGGTACCTAACGAGGCCCATCCAGGTGTGTGGTAGGTACATAACGAGGCCCATCCAGGTGTGTGGTAGGTACCTAACGAGGCCCATCCAGGTGTGTGGTAGGTACATAACGAGGCCCATCCAGGTGTGTGGTAGGTACATAACGAGGCCCATCCAGGTGTGTGGTAGGTACCTAACGAGGCCCATCCAGGTGTGTGGTAGGTACATAGACGAGGCCCATCCAGGTGTGTGGTAGGTACATAGACGAGGCCCATCCAGGTGTGTGGTAGGTACATAGACGAGGCCCATCCAGGTGTGTGATAGGTACATAACGAGGCCCATCCAGGTGTGTGGTAGGTACCTAACGAGGCCCATCCAGGTGTGTGATGGGTACATAACGAGGCCCATCCAGGTGTGTGGTAGGTACATAGACGAGGCCCATCCAGGTGTGTGATAGGTACATAACGAGGCCCATCCAGGTGTGTGGTAGGTACATAGACGAGGCCCATCCAGGTGTGTGATAGGTACATAGACGAGGCCCATCCAGGTGTGTGATAGGTACATAACGAGGCCCATCCAGGTGTGTGGTAGGTACCTAACGAGGCCCATCCAGGTGTGTGATAGGTACATAACGAGGCCCATCCAGGTGTGTGGTAGGTACATAACGAGGCCCATCCAGGTGTGTGATAGGTACATAACGAGGCCCATCCAGGTGTGTGATAGGTACATAACGAGGCCCATCCAGGTGTGTGGTAGGTACCTAACGAGGCCCATCCAGGTGTGTGGTAGGTACATAGACGAGGCCCATCCAGGTGTGTGATAGGTACATAGACGAGGCCCATCCAGGTGTGTGGTAGGTACATAGACGAGGCCCATCCAGGTGTGTGATAGGTACATAGACGAGGCCCATCCAGGTGTGTGGTAGGTACATAGACGAGGCCCATCCAGGTGTGTGGTAGGTACATAGACGAGGCCCATCCAGGTGTGTGATAGGTACATAGACGAGGCCCATCCAGGTGTGTGGTAGGTACATAGACGAGGCCCATCCAGGTGTGTGGTAGGTACATAACGAGGCCCATCCAGGTGTGTGGTAGGTACATAACGAGGCCCATCCAGGTGTGTGGTAGGTACATAACGAGGCCCATCCAGGTGTGTGATAGGTACATAACGAGGCCCATCCAGGTGTGTGGTAGGTACATAACGAGGCCCATCCAGGTGTGTGGTAGGTACCTAACGAGGCCCATCCAGGTGTGTGGTAGGTACATAGACGAGGCCCATCCAGGTGTGTGATAGGTACATAGACGAGGCCCATCCAGGTGTGTGATAGGTACATAGACGAGGCCCATCCAGGTGTGTGGTAGGTACATAACGAGGCCCATCCAGGTGTGTGGTAGGTACCTAACGAGGCCCATCCAGGTGTGTGGTAGGTACATAACGAGGCCCATCCAGGTGTGTGGTAGGTACCTAACGAGGCCCATCCAGGTGTGTGGTAGGTACATAACGAGGCCCATCCAGGTGTGTGGTAGGTACATAACGAGGCCCATCCAGGTGTGTGGTAGGTACCTAACGAGGCCCATCCAGGTGTGTGGTAGGTACATAACGAGGCCCATCCAGGTGTGTGGTAGGTACCTAACGAGGCCCATCCAGGTGTGTGGTAGGTACCTAACGAGGCCCATCCAGGTGTGTGGTAGGTACATAACGAGGCCCATCCAGGTGTGTGGTAGGTACATAACGAGGCCCATCCAGGTGTGTGGTAGGTACATAACGAGGCCCATCCAGGTGTGTGGTAGGTACCTAACGAGGCCCATCCAGGTGTGTGATAGGTACATAGACGAGGCCCATCCAGGTGTGTGATAGGTACATAGACGAGGCCCATCCAGGTGTGTGATAGGTACATAGACGAGGCCCATCCAGGTGTGTGATAGGTACATAGACGAGGCCCATCCAGGTGTGTGATAGGTACATAACGAGGCCCATCCAGGTGTGTGGTAGGTACATAACGAGGCCCATCCAGGTGTGTGGTAGGTACCTAACGAGGCCCATCCAGGTGTGTGGTAGGTACCTAACGAGGCCCATCCAGGTGTGTGGTAGGTACATAACGAGGCCCATCCAGGTGTGTGGTAGGTACATAACGAGGCCCATCCAGGTGTGTGGTAGGTACATAACGAGGCCCATCCAGGTGTCGTGGTAGGTACCTAACGAGGCCCATCCAGGTGTGTGGTAGGTACATAACGAGGCCCATCCAGGTGTGTGGATAGGTACATAGACGAGGCCCATCCAGGTGTGTGATAGGTACATAGACGAGGCCCATCCAGGTGTGTGATAGGTACATAGACGAGGCCCATCCAGGTGTGTGGTAGGTACATAACGAGGCCCATCCAGGTGTGTGGTAGGTACCTAACGAGGCCCATCCAGGTGTGTGGTAGGTACATAACGAGGCCCATCCAGGTGTGTGGTAGGTACCTAACGAGGCCCATCCAGGTGTGTGGTAGGTACATAACGAGGCCCATCCAGGTGTGTGGTAGGTACCTAACGAGGCCCATCCAGGTGTGTGGTAGGTACATAACGAGGCCCATCCAGGTGTGTGGTAGGTAC
>NW_027637958.1:303536-326140 GCF_951216825.1 Electrona antarctica | reverse complement strand
CACACTCACACACACACACACACACACACACACACACACACACACACACACACACACACACACACACCACACACACACACACACACACACACACACACACACACCTAAATCCCCCTGCGTGGAAAGATGGATGGCTTGTTCCTGAACCACAGGTGCTGCTCCACTTGTGAACGGCGTTGCCAGATTTCGCGAGAGAAACAAGCGGTCAGAGGCCTCTGAACAAAAGTCAGAATCTCAAAAAAGAGAAGCGACCGACACATGAGCGCCAGTGTTGTTTTCGTCCACTAAAACTAAGACTAAAAAGGGAGGAAAACTACATGAAAACTATAAGCTATGATGACTAAAACTAAGACTAAATCTAAGACAATATATACTGACAATTTTGTCAACAAATAAAAACTAGACTAAAATGTTAGGAAGGGACTAGTGGACATGAAGAGATCCAGTATAAGTCATTTTACACTTGGTTGCATGCTGAAAATAGAAGATACACCACGCTAGACAGGAACGCCCAAAAACGTCACATCCGGGGTAAGAATTTACCCCGGAATTTTCTATGGCTGCCAATGCAACTTGGTCCAATCCTTAATCACATACGGACAAACATCTATGCCGATGCTATCTAACTTGCGGAGGTAGCGTGCCGTGTCCACGGGCAACAGATCTTTCAACGTATGGCATTGCAAATACGTTTGATAATCGCTACTCTACTCAATATTGTTTTGAAAATGCCGCAAATTGCATTGCAGTGAACGAGAGCAAATCACAACTTCCCCCATTTGTGGGCGGAGTCACAGTTTGAGGCGCTGTTTACGTGCCGTGGTGTCAGTGTATCTGCCATTACGACGGCATCAAGGCCCGCCAAAATACATTTTAGTCAACTAAATCAACTGTAGATTTAGTCGACTAAAATCACATGATATTTAGTCGACTAAAACTATACTAACACTAAAACATTCCAGGCGACTAAAATGTGACTAAAAAGTGAAAACTATTCAAATAAACAACTACACTTTAGAAACAAGACCAAATAATCAACTACACTTTAGAAACAATACCAAATAAACAACTACACTTTAGAAACAAGACCAAATAAACAACTACACTTTAGAAACAAGACCAAATAAACAACTACACTTTAGAAACAAGACCAAATAAACAACTACACTTTAGAAACAAGACCAAATAAACAACTACACTTTAGAAACAAGACCAAATAAACAACTACACTTTAGAAACAAGACCAAATAAACAACTACACTTTAGAAACAAGACCAAACTAGAAAAAGTGCCCCTCGGGGCACAGGTCTCCACCAGGGCAGGTCAGGTTGTGGCCTCCTGGTGGCGCTATAATAGGCCAATGTGAAAAGGGTGCCATTTCTTCATACGCGTTTGATGGCAATTGGATGATGATGAGGCATTTTGTTCCAAAAATGTGTTTTGCAAAAATCTACCTGTTGGTGGCGCTATAACAGGCCAATGTGAAAAGGGTGGGATATATTCCTCAGCCTAGTAAGAAAATGTGTGAAAGATTTCACGTAAATTGCATGCTGCGTTCATGATTTGAGGCTTTTGTTCAAAACGGGGCAATCTTGCAAACTGTGAAAGCCAATTATAGCCAATTAGGATGGAATATGAAATATCGGACAGATCCGACTTGAGCACATGACCTTAGAGATACTGTGTAACGATTTGTGAGATTTTTGGACCGAATCTGGAGGAGTAATATCAAAAAATGTGTTTTACAAAAGTCGGCCTCCTGGTGGCGCTATAAAAGGCAGATGCGGAAAATGCAGGTCAAAGGTTTATCCTTGGCCTCTAGGGAGTGTGCATGGAACGTTTCACGCAGATCGGTGCAGTTTTAGGTAAAAATGTGAAAAGCTGCCTCATGGTGGCGCTATAACAGGCCGTTCTGGAAAATGTGGGGCAGAGGTTCATCGTTGGCATCCAGGGAGTGTGTGTGCAAAGTTTGGCATCGACCAGGTTAACGGTGCCGGAGATGAGCTGTTCACAGACGGACGGAAGGACGGAAGGACGGACACACACACACACACACACACAAACACACACGGACGGAGTGCAAAACATACTCTCTCCCCATGCCTTC
Organism: Electrona antarctica; assembly: GCF_951216825.1. Classification (NCBI taxonomy): domain Eukaryota; kingdom Metazoa; phylum Chordata; class Actinopteri; order Myctophiformes; family Myctophidae; genus Electrona; species Electrona antarctica. The sequence continues at coordinate 324,033 of NW_027637958.1, read as the reverse complement.
GGCCTGGTGGAGACAATAAACAACTACACTTTAGAAACAAGACCAAATAAAAAACTACACTTTAGAAACAAGCCCAAATAAACAACTACACTTTAGAAACAAGCCCGAATAAACAACTACACTTTAGAAACAAGCCCAAAAGCACCCCAGAAACTACCAGTATTTACAAGCATTAACTTTACAGGGGAAAGCAAGCCATGTTTGCTCATAATAAGCAGACATGGCAACAGTGCTGGTGAAGTGTCCACATATTGTCCAGTAGATTTTTACTGCGTGTTTCTCCTCATGTGGTAATTCTGCCTCCGAGTCTGGGAATATTAACCGAAAACCAGGAACATTAGGAATGCCGTGTAGAATACCGTCCTCACGATCAATCTGCCTGTCAATTAGCCGCGTGTTGAAGAGAAGAGGCCTCCTTTATGTTCGCCTTAACCCGCTCTGGGCGGGAACCCCTTTTGGTGTTTTTAAGCATCATGTTATACTTTAGCTACTGGAAGAAAAAAAATAGCAGACCTACAAGCTGGGAAGTTGTGATACAACCGAGTGCCGCGCTACGAGCTTGTAGATCTGCTATTTTTTTGAGAAATCGTTAAACGTTAAACGTTAAATCGTTAAACTCAAATCTTTGCTAAGGGGGGTCCCCCTGGAACTACATATTTTCAGATGGGGTCCACGGCCAAATACATGATAATTCTGGGGGTCCTTGACATGAAATAGTCTGAGAACCACTGATATAGAAACATAGGGCTTTTCAGAAAACTGTCATGATTTAGAAGTAATTTGTAGAATCTGGTGTGAGTCCTGAAAGTGATATAATGTAGAAAGGAAGTTAAACTTTGTGGAAGTTCTTTTTCCTAAATAATAGTTGGAAGTTCTTATTCCACAAAGAGGTCAATGTTGTTCCGTGGATCATGTGACTGACTTACCTGCCACTAGATGGCGCTATAATGCTGTCCAGTCACTGCAGCAGCACCCCACATTGACACTACTAATATTACAAGTTATCAGCCCGTGGACCCCCATAAGAGAAGATGTGCCAGGGACCCAAACAAGGGACTAAATTAATTTCGCTCCTATGCCACCAAAATTTGGAACGCCCTACGAACAGTCATTAAGACATGCAGATCCCTTGACTCCTTCAAAACTGATCTCAAAGGGCACCTACGGACGGCTGCAAATCGAAACTGGCCCCCGTAAAATCTGATCAAGAAAATATATGCCAGGGACCCCCATAAGAAAAGATGTGCTAGGGACATCCATTAGTCTACGGACCCCCATTTAATGTCATTTATATCTCTGGGACCCCCAATTTATATTGTAAAATCAATGTTAATTTAACTCTGAGAGTGAACCATTGTTCACTCTCTGGGTTACAGACCCATAAGGGTCCATTTGGTTCCAAACTATCATTTAGCTGGGGACCCCCTGGAACTCCCTCAAGGACCCCTGGGGACCCCCTGGAACTCCCTCAAGGACCCTTGGGGGACCCGGACCCTCTGGAACTCCCTCATGGACCCCTGGGGGTCCCCGGACCACACTTTGAGAACCGCTGCTCTACAGCAGGAAAAGGCACCGCTGTGGAAGGAGCTTCACATCTGACATGCTGGTGGCGCCACCGTGTGGCGGGTTTTAGAAACACCTCCTATACCTGTATAGCTGTCAGGGTTACTCAGCTTTTCATGACATGGACCTCCAATCCAATGTATATTGATGGTGAGTCTCTTACCACCGCGGCTCAGTGACGTCATGTTGTAGTTTTAGTAAAAACAGAGAGATGTGTTTGGGTGAGCGGTGAGTCTCTTACCACCGCGGCTCAGTGACGTCATGTTGTAGTTTTAGTAAAAAAAGAGAGGTGTGATTGATTGATTGAATTGATTGATTGAAGAATTTATTAACAGTTTGCAGAATTACAGTACATTTCAAGCACAAACTCAATACAAAGGCTGTTAACTGTGAGTGGACGACCCAATTAAGCATTACACTTGTTTCCAACAGGGTCCACCATGTTCAAATCATCAAAACATTTAGAGACGTACAAATAGACACTTCTATTAACGTGTGTTTGGGTGAGCGGTGAGTCTCTTACCACCGCGGCTCAGTGACGTCATGTTGTAGTTTTAGTAAAAACAGAGAGATGTGTTTGGGTGAGCGGTGAGTCTCTTACCACCGCGGCTCAGTGACGTCATGTTGTAGTTTTAGTAAAAACAGAGAGATGTGTTTGGGTGAGCGGTGAGTCTCTTACCACCGCGGCTCAGTGACGTCATGTTGTAGTTTTAGTAAAAACAGAGAGATGTGTTTGGGTGAGCGGTGAGTCTCTTACCACAGCGGCTCAGTGACGTCATGTTGTAGTTTTAGTAAAAACAGAGAGATATGTTTGGGTGAGCGGTGAGTCTCTTACCACCGCGGCTTAGTGACGTCATGTTGTAGTTTTAGTAAAAACAGAGAGGTGTGTTTGGGTGAGCGGTGAGTCTCTTACCACCGCGGCTCAGTGACGTCATGTTGTAGTTTTAGTAAAAACAGAGAGATGTGTTTGGGTGAGCGGTGAGTCTCTTACCACCGCGGCTCAGTGACGTCATGTTGTAGTTTTAGTAAAAACAGAGAGGTGTGTTTGGGTGAGCGGTGAGTCTCTTACCACCGCGGCTCAGTGACGTCATGTTGTAGTTTTAGTAAAAACAGAGAGATGTGTTTGGGTGAGCGGTGAGTCTCTTACCACCGCGGCTCAGTGACGTCATGTTGTAGTTTTAGTAAAAACAGAGAGGTGTGTTTGGGTGAGCGGTGAGTCTCTTACCACCGCGGCTCAGTGACGTCATGTTGTAGTTTTAGTAAAAACAGAGAGATGTGTTTGGGTGAGCGGTGAGTCTCTTACAACCGCGGCTCAGTGACGTCATGTTGTAGTTTTAGTAAAAACAGAGAGATGTGTTTGGGTGAGCGGTGAGTCTCTTACCACCGCGGCTCAGTGACGTCATGTTGTATTTTTAGTAAAAACAGAGAGGTGTGTTTGGGTGAGCGGTGAGTCTCTTACCACCGCGGCTCAGTGACGTCATGTTGTAGTTTTAGTAAAAACAGAGAGATGTGTTTGGGTGAGCGGTGAGTCTCTTACCACCGCGGCTCAGTGACGTCATGTTGTAGTTTTAGTAAAAACAGAGAGATGTGTTTGGGTGAGCGGTGAGTCTCTTACCACCGCGGCTCAGTGACGTCATGTTGTAGTTTTAGTAAAAACAGAGAGGTGTGTTTGGGTGAGCGGTGAGTCTCTTACCACCGCGGCTCAGTGACGTCATGTTGTAGTTTTAGTAAAAACAGAGAGATGTGTTTGGGTGAGCGGTGAGTCTCTTACCACCGCGGCTCAGTGACGTCATGTTGTAGTTTTAGTAAAAAAAGAGAGGTGTGTTTGGGTGAGCGGTGAGTCTCTTACCACCGCGGCTCAGTGACGTCATGTTGTAGTTTTAGTAAAAACAGAGAGGTGTGTTTGGGTGAGCGGTGAGTCTCTTACCACCGCGGCTCAGTGACGTCATGTTGTAGTTTTAGTAAAAACAGAGAGATGTGTTTGGGTGAGCGGTGAGTCTCTTACCACCGCGGCTCAGTGACGTCATGTTGTAGTTTTAGTAAAAAAAGAGAGGTGTGTTTGGGTGAGCGGTGAGTCTCTTACCACCGCGGCTCAGTGACGTCATGTTGTAGTTTTAGTAAAAACAGAGAGATGTGTTTGGGTGAGCGGTGAGTCTCTTACCACCGCGGCTCAGTGACGTCATGTTGTAGTTTTAGTAAAAACAGAGAGATGTGTTTGGGTGAGCGGTGAGTCTCTTACCACCGCGGCTCAGTGACGTCATGTTGTATTTTTAGTAAAAACAGAGAGGTGTGTTTGGGTGAGCGGTGAGTCTCTTACCACCGCGGCTCAGTGACGTCATGTTGTAGTTTTAGTAAAAACAGAGAGATGTGTTTGGGTGAGCGGTGAGTCTCTTACCACCGCGGCTCAGTGACGTCATGTTGTAGTTTTAGTAAAAACAGAGAGATGTGTTTGGGTGAGCGGTGAGTCTCTTACCACCGCGGCTCAGTGACGTCATGTTGTAGTTTTAGTAAAAACAGAGAGATGTGTTTGGGTGAGCGGTGAGTCTCTTACCACCGCGGCTCAGTGACGTCATGTTGTAGTTTTAGTAAAAAAAGAGAGGTGTGTTTGGGTGAGCGGTGAGTCTCTTACCACCGCGGCTCAGTGACGTCATGTTGTAGTTTTAGTAAAAACAGAGAGATGTGTTTGGGTGAGCGGTGAGTCTCTTACCACCGCGGCTCAGTGACGTCATGTTGTAGTTTTAGTAAAAACAGAGAGATGTGTTTGGGTGAGCGGTGAGTCTCTTACCACCGCGGCTCAGTGACGTCATGTTGTATTTTTAGTAAAAACAGAGAGGTGTGTTTGGGTGAGCGGTGAGTCTCTTACCACCGCGGCTCAGTGACGTCATGTTGTAGTTTTAGTAAAAACAGAGAGATGTGTTTGGGTGAGCGGTGAGTCTCTTACCACCGCGGCTCAGTGACGTCATGTTGTAGTTTTAGTAAAAACAGAGAGATGTGTTTGGGTGAGCGGTGAGTCTCTTACCACCGCGGCTCAGTGACGTCATGTTGTAGTTTTAGTAAAAACAGAGAGGTGTGTTTGGGTGAGCGGTGAGTCTCTTACCACCGCGGCTCAGTGACGTCATGTTGTAGTTTTAGTAAAAACAGAGAGATGTGTTTGGGTGAGCGGTGAGTCTCTTTTATGTGGCAGCGGTGGCCGAACGGATAGCGGCGCGGTCTAGATACCGGAAGGTTCCCAGTTCGAACCAGCCGTCCGACACGTTAAAATTACCACCGCTGAAATGCCCTTGAACAAGGCATCAACCACTACGATGAAATGTGTTCTATGAGCAGGGCCTGGCTGGAAACAAGTTCTTGAGCTTAGCCCAGATACCCTGGGTAAATATAGATTTCATTTCATTTCATTTCATTTCATTTCATTTACCACCGCGGCTCAGTGACGTCATGTTGTAGTTTTAGTAAAGTTAAATCACAACATTACATATGGAGGGGGGGGGGGAGGGGCGGACGGACAGACACGGTGGCACTGCTAGAAGGTCCTGGGTTCGAACTGGTCGGAAAAACATGTACTACGACCGTCCGGAGAAACTCTCCCCTGTCAGGTGAAAAGAAGCAGCTTGGACTCCTCATGCACAGAAGGAAGCATGAGGTCTGTCCGCTGCCCCCCCCCCCCCCAGGTTGGCAGAGGAAGTGTAGCGCCCAGGATTACATTAGATAATACTTTGACACTGGGTGAAATAAATGGGTTGCAAAATCGTGGGATGAAAAAAATAGAGAAACAACAATACTGTTAAACATGAAAACATTAAACATTATCTGTTAAAAGTGACAAATAAATCACAGTTGACAGTATTTATGGGGGTAAAGTATTTTAAAGTTATATTACGGAAGAAAATGAACTTTTACAAAATATTCGAATTAGTTGAGATGGACCTGTATTTAGTCTTAGTTTTAGTCATCGTAGTTTATAGTTTCCATTTAGTTTCCATTTAGTTTCCATTTAGTTTCCTTCGTCAGTGAAAAAAGGCTAGTCGGCGAACACTTTTCGTCTTAGTTTTAGTCGACGGTTCACAAGGACCGGGCAGGGGGCGTGGTCTCGGAGTCCGACATCACAGAGGGCCGTTTGGGCGTGGCCTCCGCCCCCTGCCCCGCCCCCAGCCTGCGGGCGACGCCCCCCAACGCCCCGAGCAGGTCGTGGCGGAAACGCGCGCCCACGAACACGTAGAGGGCGGGGTTAACGGCGGCGTGCGTGAACGCCAGGCTCTTCAACACCTGGCCAATCACGTCCAGCCGCCGCGACACACCGCAGTCCTCCGCCATGTGATTGGTGGAATCAGACGCCTGCCACGCCTCCAACACCAGCAGGATGTTGTACGGGAGCTGGGAGAGGACAAAACTAAGTTTAATATAGTTGACTAAAACTAAATGAAAAAAACTAAAACTAAAATTAAATATAAAAACACATTCATAACATGGGAGAGGACAAAACTCACAAACATTATAGTTTGACTAAAACTATAATGTTTGTGAGTTCTGAAAGTTTGGAAAAAACCTAAAACTAAAATAAAGAGAAAAAATAAACATTTTAGCCAACTGAAAAATAATTAAGAACTTAAAGGAGCATTCAGTGATTTGGGTGATTTGGGAAACCACCCAGTCCGCCCAGGCAACAAAATGTGCACATGCACGCTCTACAGTGGGGGGAAGTGCAACAGGCCAACAGCATGTAAACCAAGGCCCGCCCCCAGTCGATCATGATTGGAGGAAGGCCCCTCTCATCCTGATTGGATGAAGGCTTTGCCACCCGCCACCAAAACTGAAACTACGTTTTTTTTACCCCAGGGGCTCACTGGGGACAGGGAGGAACTCCTTATATGGTCAGCACACTCTATAGTAGGGAGGATTATCCAGGGAAAAAAAAGTGATATTTGAATGAAGTAAAATCACTGAATATACCTTTAAAAGGAACAGAAAAACGATAACTAACTAAACTGTATTGTGTTGTTTATAAAACTAACTGAAATGATAAACAAAATGTCCTTAGTTTTAGTTTTGGTCAATTTATATATAAACTTAATCTGTAACTGAATATTCTTTTTTTATTTTAATGCTGTCTTTTCTTGAGTTTTTATTACACAATACTTACTCTGGCTCTTTTCGATCGAAAACCGTAATTTCCGGACTATAAGCCACTACTTTTTTTCCCATGCTTTGAACCCTGCGGCCTATACAACGGTGCGGCTAATCTATGGATTTTTACAGCTAACGGCCACTAGGGGCCCTTCTAAATCTATCTCTATGGCCTCTATGCGGCTTATAGTCCAGTGAGGCTTGTATATGTACACATTTGTTTTTTTCCCTAAATGTAGCTGGTGTGGCTTATATTCAGGTGCGCTTTATAGTCCGGAAATTACGGTAATAAAAACTAAACTAAAACTTGATCACAACATTAAAATCTCACCTGGGACAGGAGGAACACGACCACCACAGCCAGGATGACCCTCAGCGCCTTGTGCTTCTGGAAGCTTCCGCGAGGCGCGCGTAGCAGAGTGCGCGCGATGCCGCTGTAGCACAGCACCATCACCAGCAGGGGGAGACAGCAGCCCACGCACACCTGCATGCAAGGTTAGGAGAGACAGCTTTAGTTTAGCCTGGGCAGTGTTCCTTTTCGGGTTTATGATCCGGTCGGGAGCGGATGACATCGTTACGTCATGTTGTAGTCATTGTTTTGTAGTCATCAGGATGATATCGTTACGCCATGTTGTAGTCATTGATGACGTAACGATACCATCCTGATTGATTGATTGATTGATTGATTGAAACAGTTTGCAGAATTACAGTACATTTCAAGCACAAACTCAATACAAAGGCTGTTAACTGTGAGTGGACGACCCAATTAAGCATTACACTTGTTTCCAATAGGGTCCACCATGTTCAATTCATCAAAAACATTTAGAGACGTACAAATAGACCCTTCTATATAGACAAAGAACAGAACAGGAATTCATCATAATGGAGGTAAAAAGGGAAAAGAAACATATACAGTGAGGGAAAAAAAAGGGGTGGGCGGTGGGGGGGATTCACGTTCAGCTCCGTTCATTTGTTTGCGTTGGGTCCCCAAGTCGGCTCCGTGGCCGTACCTTGAGTTGGCTGTGTGGCCGTGACCGTCTCTTGTGTTGTCCTTGCGTTGGGTCCCCAAGTCGGCTCAGTGGCCATACCTTGAGTTGGCTGTGTGGCCGCGACCGTCTCTTGTGTTGTCCTTGCGTCCGTGTTTGAGGGATTCCGATTTTACAGGGGCCAGTTTCGAATTGCAGCCGTCCGTAGGTGCCCTTTGAGAGCGGTTTTGAAGGAGTCAAGGGATTCGCATGTCTTAATGACTGTTGGTAGGGCGTTCCACATTTTTGTGGCATAGGAGCGAAAATAATTTAGTCTCTTGTTTGTGCTGAATCTGGGTTGTACATGGTTCGTTGCACTCCCTCTGGTGTTGTGGGTGTGGACTTCGTTAACATTAAGGAAGTATCTAGACAGGTACATGGGTATCTTGGTGGTGTATCGAATCTTGTGGACCAGACCCATTGCAAGATGCTGTACTCTGTCGTCGACCCTAAGCCATTCCAGCCTGTCGAAGTGGGCAGGGGTGAGGTGGGTTCGGGGGGCGAGGTCAAGTAGGAGCCTGACCGCAGTTTGTTTTGGGAAGTCTGGAGCCTAGTTTTAAGGTCCTTTGAGGTGCTGTGGTACCAGGAGGTGCATGCATAGTCAAAGAAACCTTGTACAAGGGCTCCTGTTAAGGTCTTCAAGGTGTTTTTGTCGACCAGTGAGGAGATCCTGTAAAGGAATCTTGTTCTTTGGTTGACCTTTTTGATTACGTTGGTGGCCATTTTATCACCGGAAAGATTAGCCTCCAGGATGGAACCTAGGTAGGTAATTTCATCTTTACGTGTGATAACATTGTCACCCACTCTAACCAAGAAGCCATTTGCCTTTCTGAGATTACTAATAGAGCCAAAGAGAATGGATTCAGTTGACTGATGACTACAAAACAATGACTACAACATGAGGTAACGATACCATCCTGACGTAACGTATATGCCAACGTCACCTGTAGAGCGAGGACAGCCACCTTGGTGTGGTTGTTGTAGGTGGAGTTGTTCCAGGAGGAGTAGACCAGGCCGCAGGACGACCGCTGGGGCCCCCCGGTGGCCCCCTGGGGCCCCCCGGTGGCCCCCTGGGGGTCCTGCTGAGCGGGGGGACCGCTGGCCTGGGCGTAGATGAGGTCAGGCATCGCCAGCAGAGCGGACAGCAGCCAGACGGACACACACGCCATCTTACTGAACCGCAACCTCTGGCTCTTCAGGTTGTGAGCCTTGGTCACCTGCAGGTGGCGGTAAAGGGAGGGAAAACATTCAGCTTGACTTTACTTTAAAGTAAAAAAGAGTCATCGATACTGAGACGTTTAGTTAGAAATACTCTGTTACGACGAGGGGGAAAGCGGAATTCTAAATTCACTTGAGTAAGAGAATTTCACATTAGAAGGCTTTCTTACATTTATTTGTAGTTGTTACGTCCCCATCAGAGGTCCAGGTGTTATGTTGTGCAAAAGTGCATTATTGGCTATTTCCCCGAATATATAAGCCACCAATGGGGGTTGGGTTTTTGTGCTAATTCGCTTATTTCCATCAAAATAAGTAGTAAAGTGTGCCGATTGGGATACTATTTACATTATGAAGAGAGGATATATTAAAAAAATATATTTTGAGCGATGGAAATAAGCGAATTAGCACAACACCCCAATGCCCAATTCAATTCAATTCAATTCAATTCAATTCAATTCAATTCAATTCAATTCAATTCAATTCAATTCAATCCAATTCAATCCAATTCAATCCAATTCAATCCAATCCAATTCAATTCAATTCAATTCAATCCAATCCAATCCAATCCAATTCATTGAGGGTTTATGGTTGGGGAAATAGCCAATAATGCACTTTTGCACAAAATAACACCTGGACCTCTTTGGTGGGGACGTAACAAATACAAATAACACCTGGACCTCTTTGGTGGGGACGTAACAACTACAAATAACACCTGGACCTCTTTGGTGGGGACGTAACAACACCTGGACCTCTTTGGTGGGGACGTAACAACTACAAGTAACACCTGGACCTCTTTGGTGGGGACGTAACAACTACAAATAACACCTGGACCTCTTTGGTGGGGACGTAACAACTACAAATAACACCTGGACCTCTTTGGTGGGGACGTAACAACTACAAATAACACCTGGACCTCTTTGGTGGGGACGTAACAACACCTGGACCTCTTTGGTGGGGACGTAACAACTACAAATAACACCTGGACCTCTTTGGTGGGGACGTAACAACTACAAATAACACCTGGACCTCTTTGGTGGGGACGTAACAACTACAAATAAAGGTAAGAAAGCCTTTTAGTTGGAATTCTCCTTTAAAACAAGTACCAAAAGAAAGATGTCCCATTTCGAGTTTTCAAATGATCTACAAGCCTTTGGATCTAAAGCCTGTGGATCGGCTATTTTCAAATGGCCGAAATGTATATAGTCTATGGCTGAAGGGGTTCATATATATAGTCTATGGCTGTAGGGGTTAATGTATATAGTCTATGGCTGAAGGGGTTAATGTATATAGTCTATGGCTGTAGGGGTTAATGTATATAGTCTATGGCTGTAGGGGTTAATGTATATAGTCTATGGCTGTAGGGGTTAATGTATATAGTCTATGGCTGTAGGGGTTAATGTATATAGTCTATGGCTGTAGGGGTTAATGTATATAGTCTATGGCTGTAGGGGTTCATATATATAGTCTATGGCTGTAGGGGTTAATGTATATAGTCTATGGCTGTAGGGGTTAATGTATATAGTCTATGGCTGTAGGGGTTAATGTATATAGTCTATGGCTGTAGGGGTTAATGTATATAGTCTATGGCTGTAGGGGTTAATGTATATAGTCTATGGCTGTAGGGGTTAATGTATATAGTCTATGGCTGTAGGGGTTAATGTATATAGTCTATGGCTGTAGGGTTAATGTATATAGTCTATGGCTGTAGGGGTTAATGTATATAGTCTATGGCTGTAGGGGTTCATATATATAGTCTATGGCTGTAGGGGTTAATGTATATAGTCTATGGCTGTAGGGGTTAATGTATATAGTCTATGGCTGTAGGGGTTAATGTATATAGTCTATGGCTGTAGGGGTTAATGTATATAGTCTATGGCTGTAGGGGTTAATGTATATAGTCTATGGCTGTAGGGGTTAATGTATATAGTCTATGGCTGTAGGGGTTAATGTATATAGTCTATGGCTGTAGGGTTAATGTATATAGTCTATGGCTGAAGGGGTTAATGTATATAGTCTATGGCTGTAGGGGTTAATGTATATAGTCTATGGCTGTAGGGGTTAATGTAGTCTATGGCTGTAGGGGTTAATGTATATAGTCTATGGCTGTAGGGGTTAATGTATATAGTCTATGGCTGTAGGGTTAATGTATATAGTCTATGGCTGTAGGGGTTAATGTATATAGTCTATGGCTGTAGGGGTTAATGTATATAGTCTATGGCTGTAGGGGTTAATGTATATAGTCTATGGCTGTAGGGGTTAATGTATATAGTCTATGGCTGTAGGGGTTAATGTATATAGTCTATGGCTGTAGGGTTAATGTATATAGTCTATGGCTGTAGGGTTAATGTATATAGTCTATGGCTGTAGGGGTTAATGTATATAGTCTATGGCTGTAGGGGTTAATGTATATAGTCTATGGCTGTAGGGGTTAATGTATATAGTCTATGGCTGTAGGGGTTAATGTATATAGTCTATGGCTGTAGGGGTTAATGTATATAGTCTATGGCTGTAGGGGTTAATGTATATAGTCTATGGCTGTAGGGGTTAATGTATATAGTCTATGGCTGTAGGGGTTAATGTATATAGTCTATGGCTGTAGGGGTTAATGTATATAGTCTATGGCTGTAGGGGTTAATGTATATAGTCTATGGCTGTAGGCCCTACAGCCATAGACTATATACATTAACCCCTACAGCCATAGACTATATACATTAACCCTACAGTGTAGGGTTAATGTATATAGTCTATGGCTGTAGGGGTTAATGTATATAGTCTATGGCTGTAGGGGTTAATGTATATAGTCTATGGCTGTAGGGTTAATGTATATAGTCTATGGCTGTAGGGGTTAATGTATATAGTCTATGGCTGTAGGGGTTAATGTATATAGTCTATGGCTGTAGGGGTTAATGTATATAGTCTATGGCTGTAGGGGTTAATGTATATAGTCTATGGCTGTAGGGGTTAATGTATATAGTCTATGGCTGTAGGGTTAATGTATATAGTCTATGGCTGTAGGGGTTAATGTATATAGTCTATGGCTGTAGGGGTTAATGTATATAGTCTATGGCTGTAGGGTTAATGTATATAGTCTATGGCTGTAGGGGTTAATGTATATAGTCTATGGCTGTAGGGGTTAATGTATATAGTCTATGGCTGTAGGGGTTAATGTATATAGTCTATGGCTGTAGGGTTAATGTATATAGTCTATGGCTGTAGGGGTTAATGTATATAGTCTATGGCTGTAGGGGTTAATGTATATAGTCTATGGCTGTAGGGGTTAATGTATATAGTCTATGGCTGTAGGGGTTAATGTATATAGTCTATGGCTGTAAGGGTTAATGTATATAGTCTATGGCTGTAGGGGTTAATGTATATAGTCTATGGCTGTAAGGGTTAATGTAGTCTATGGCTGTAGGGGTTAATGTATATAGTCTATGGCTGTAGGGGTTAATGTATATAGTCTATGGCTGTAGGGGTTAATGTATATAGTCTATGGCTGTAAGGGTTAATGTAGTCTATGGCTGTAGGGTTAATGTATATAGTCTATGGCTGTAGGGGTTAATGTATATAGTCTATGGCTGTAGGGTTAATGTATATAGTCTATGGCTGTAGGGGTTAATGTAGTCTATGGCTGTAGGGGTTAATGTATATAGTCTATGGCTGTAAGGGTTAATGTAGTCTATGGCTGTAGGGGTTAATGTATATAGTCTATGGCTGTAGGGGTTAATGTATATAGTCTATGGCTGTAGGGGTTAATGTATATAGTCTATGGCTGTAGGGTTAATGTATATAGTCTATGGCTGTAGGGGTTAATGTAGTCTATGGCTGTAGGGGTTAATGTATATAGTCTATGGCTGTAGGGGTTAATGTATATAGTCTATGGCTGTAGGGGTTAATGTATATAGTCTATGGCTGTAGGGGTTAATGTATATAGTCTATGGCTGTAGGGGTTAATGTATATAGTCTATGGCTGTAGGGGTTAATGTATATAGTCTATGGCTGTAGGGGTTAATATATATAGTCTATGGCTGTAGGGGTTAATGTATATAGTCTATGGCTGTAGGGTTAATGTATATAGTCTATGGCTGTAGGGGTTAATGTATATAGTCTATGGCTGTAGGGGTTAATGTATATAGTCTATGGCTGTAGGGGTTAATGTATATAGTCTATGGCTGTAGGGGTTAATGTATATAGTCTATGGCTGTAGGGGTTAATGTATATAGTCTATGGCTGTAGGGTTAATGTATATAGTCTATGGCTGTAGGGGTTAATGTATATAGTCTATGGCTGTAAGGGTTAATGTATATAGTCTATGGCTGTAGGGGTTAATGTATATAGTCTATGGCTGTAAGGGTTAATGTAGTCTATGGCTGTAGGGGTTAATGTATATAGTCTATGGCCCTCATTTATCAATCGAGTGGAAATTCTGCCCCAAATTCGAGTGTAGGATTCGTAGTACACCCACGTCGGGTCGGCATTTACAAAGTGATCGCAGACAGCTGTTCCTTCCTAATTTCATTCCTAGCAGTGATAAATGTGACGGCTGAAATCAATCTGGCACGCCCTATAAAATCTAGCCGCGCCCTCGGTTTTGCGACATGAACAACTGCAATACGACCTGGAAACCATGGTTACAGGGGGAAAAAAGTTTCTGCTGCCCCCTCCCATACACACACACACACACACACACACACACACACACACACAGACGCACGCACGCACACGCAACTTGTTGTATCTTAAATAAATAAACCTGCATGAATTAAATAAAGCTGTAGGACTACCCTGTCTGTTTCTCCTCTCGCTCCGCTTCCCTTGCTGCACGCCTCACCCCCCGCACGCACGCACGCACGCACATATCGCAATTTGCAAGCAACTGTCACTGTGTTGTTAGTTGTATATTAAATTATTAAAGTCTTTATTCATTTAATATACAACAAGATATATTAGTGAACGAAAACCTGAACCTGTGAACCATGAATTATATAACAAATAGGCGCGCACGCGCTGCTGTTTTGCAAGGTGCATCTCCTGTCCTGTCTGTCTCTCTCTATCACTGTGGTCCGTCCGTGACACCGTGACCAATTGACCATGCACGTCCGACAGTCTATTTAAATTGCCTCGCTGTCAACTGTCAATTATATGAATATTGCAGCCAAAACCGTATAGCCTCATGTGGCACTGGACAGTGGTGTTGGTATGGTGGGCTGCAGGCTGGCTTAGGCTATACTATCTCCGATGCGTTCCCACTTGCGCTGGCACGGCACATTTGGCATTCGAGCGACGCGTCGGGTTTATTAAACGAGGAAGAGATTGCACATACTGTAACTCCAGAAAGACATCGGCCTGCTGTAGATTCGGCTACAGTAGGCTACCCAAGTAGGGACTCTCCGCAGCTTCAGCGCTGCACTATACTCTCCATGGAAATATTTCAGCACAGACAGCCCAAATCCTCGCATGTATGCGCTCATCATGCAAAACACTGTTTAAATGGCTTACGCATCTAACTTGCAACATTGTTTTTAAATGCGCGATTTTAATTGCTTGCTTGTAAAGTTGGAAATCTCCTACTAATTTCATATGACACAAAGACACATCGTTGATGTATTCCTTTACTTTTTTTTTCTTTTTTACATTTAGCCCATATACATACAGTTTTATATAAACATTTTAGGAGTGAATACATATGTTTCGATGCCTGTGACAGCCTCAGCTGGTCAAACAATGCTGCTCCGCTGTTCTACGACAGAAAAACAGGTGAGGACAAAGCGTACGACAGCTCCCGACCAGACGTGGTTTTTGTCTTGGCTCAAGTTCAAAATCAAACGTTGGCGCAATTCGTAAATGCCGAAAATTGCGGTAATTTCGGCGTACACCCATATTTTGGCGTACGCACGGTTGATAAATGAGGGCCTATGGCTGTAGGGGTTAATGTATATAGTCTATGGCTGTAGGGGTTAATGTATATAGTCTATGGCTGTAGGGGTTAATGTATATAGTCTATGGCTGTAGGGTTAATGTATATAGTCTATGGCTGTAGGGGTTAATGTATATAGTCTATGGCTGTAGGGGTTAATGTATATAGTCTATGGCTGTAGGGTTAATGTATATAGTCTATGGCTGTAGGGGTTAATGTATATAGTCTATGGCTGTAGGGTTAATGTATATAGTCTATGGCTGTAGGGGTTAATGTATATAGTCTATGGCTGTAGGGGTTAATGGTATATAGTCTATGGCTGTAGGGGTTAATGTATATAGTCTATGGCTGTAGGGGTTAATGTATATAGTCTATGGCTGTAGGGGTTAATGTATATAGTCTATGGCTGTAGGGGTTAATGTATATAGTCTATGGCTGTAGGGTTAATGTATATAGTCTATGGCTGTAGGGGTTAATGTATATAGTCTATGGCTGTAGGGGTTAATGTATATAGTCTATGGCTGTAGGGGTTAATGTATATAGTCTATGGCTGTAGGGGTTAATGTATATAGTCTATGGGCTGTAGGGGTTAATGTATATAGTCTATGGCTGTAGGGGTTAATGTATATAGTCTATGGCTGTAGGGGTTAATGTATATAGTCTATGGCTGTAGGGTTAATGTATATAGTCTATGGCTGTAGGGGTTAATGTATATAGTCTATGGCTGTAGGGGTTAATGTATATAGTCTATGGCTGTAGGGGTTAATGTATATAGTCTATGGCTGTAGGGGTTAATGTATATAGTCTATGGCTGTAGGGGTTAATGTATATAGTCTATGGCTGTAGGGTTAATGTATATAGTCTATGGCTGTAGGGGTTAATGTATATAGTCTATGGCTGTAGGGGTTAATGTATATAGTCTATGGCTGTAGGGGTTAATGTATATAGTCTATGGCTGTAGGGGTTAATGTATATAGTCTATGGCTGTAGGGGTTAATGTATATAGTCTATGGCTGTAGGGGTTAATGTATATAGTCTATGGCTGTAGGGGTTAATGTATATAGTCTATGGCTGTAGGGGTTAATGTATATAGTCTATGGCTGTAGGGGTTAATGGTATAGTAGTCTATGGCTGTAGGGTTAATGTATATAGTCTATGGCTGTAGGGGTTATGGCTGAAGGGGTTAATGTATATAGTCTATGGCTGTAGGGGTTAATGTATATAGTCTATGGCTGTAGGGGTTAATGTATATAGTCTATGGCTGTAGGGGTTAATGTATATAGTCTATGGCTGTAGGGGTTAATGTATATAGTCTATGGCTGTAGGGTTAATGTATATAGTCTATGGCTGTAGGGGTTAATGTATATAGTCTATGGCTGTAGGGGTTAATGTATATAGTCTATGGCTGTAGGGTTAATGTATATAGTCTATGGCTGTAGGGGTTAATGTATATAGTCTATGGCTGTAGGGTTAATGTATATAGTCTATGGCTGTAGGGGTTAATGTATATAGTCTATGGCTGTAGGGGTTAATGTACGTTTTGTAATAATAATAAAAAGTATAGTGGAGTGAAAGAAAAATAAATCACACCAGTGTGAAGTGAGGGGCGCTCTTATGATCCTACATCATCGCACACAGACAGACAGACAGACAGACAGACAGACCTGTACGATGGCCACGTAGCGGTCGAGGCTGATGCAGGTGAGCAGGAGCATGCTGGAGAACAGGTTCACCTTGTAGAGCGCTGCCACCCCCTGGTGGCCATAAATATATACATCTCCTTTAAAAACAAATATGCCTTAATACATTATAATTCCCCTCTAAAATATAAAATGTGTAACACCTTAAGATTGTATTTATTTCATAAATTGATAATCTTTCACTCAATATAGGGAGAACTCCTGGCGCAGGTTGATGATGTCATTTGTCCATGTGTGGTTTTTATTTCGACGTCAGGCCTAAATGGGTAATAAGTTGTTTTTATTAACATATGAACCCAGAGAAATTAAATCTGGCCACAGAAGATCACAGGATCTACTGAATGTGAAGGAGGCCTACTGGGGGGAAGCCACACTGTGTGTCATAGGCTCAATATGTCACTTTGACACATTCAGTAGATCCCGTGATCTTTTGTGGCCAGGTGTCATTTCTTGGGGTCTAGTAGGACTGTAGAAAATAATTTAAAAAAATCGATTTTGTGGTAACACTTTATAATAAAGCATTTATAAACATTTATAAGCAGTGAGTAATAATCATGAACAGACTGTTGACATCCGTAAATGTTTACCTAAACATGTATAACTATGTGAATAGTTTACTACTTACTAATACCTTACTAATACCTTACTACATTGGGGCGGCTGTGGCTCAGGCGGTAGAGCAGGTCGTCCAATGATCCCTGGGTCGGCGGTTCGAATCCCGGCTCCTCCTCCTGTCCACATGTGGAAGTGTCCTTGGGCAAGACACTGAACCCCACTGCCTCCAGTGAGTCGGTCGGTGTGACCTCGCCATTGGTGTGTGAATGTGGGAAGTGAGGACGCTGGCGTCGACTGTTCGCCGCTTCACCTCCCAATGTATGAATGAATGAACCTTCACCTCCCAATGTATGAATGAATGAACCTTCACCTCCCAATGTATGAATGAATGAACCTTCACCTCCCAATGTATGAATGAATGAACCTTCACCTCCCAATGTATGAATGAATGAACCTTCACCTCCCAATGTATGAATGAATGAACCTTCACCTCCCAATGTATGAATGAATGAACCTTCACCTCCCAATGTATGAATGAATGAACCATTGTAAAGCACTTTGAGCACTTGGAAAAGTGCTATAAAATGCAATTCAATTACTAATACCTTACTAATAACGTATGAATTATGTTTAAACATAGTTATAAATGTCAACATTTATGGATGTCAACAATGATTGTTCATGATTATTACTCATCTACAAACTGCTTATAAATGTTTATAAATGCTTTATAACAGGTCGTTAGTGTTACCCACTCATCTTTTACAATCGTCCTAAAACATGAACCTTGGTTGAAAAAAACTAAAGTTGTCCTTTTTAAGAGCGTCTGCTAAATGCCTACATCGTAAACTGTAGACCACTCCCACCTTGCAGAGTGGCGTGCCGTAGCGCCACCCTGTGGCCGAGGCATTGTAAACTC
Source organism: Electrona antarctica (assembly GCF_951216825.1). NCBI lineage: Eukaryota > Metazoa > Chordata > Actinopteri > Myctophiformes > Myctophidae > Electrona > Electrona antarctica. Next base: position 306,012 of record NW_027637958.1, on the reverse strand, counting down.
ACCTTGCAGAGTGGCGTGCCGTAGCGCCACCCTGTGGCCGAGGCATTGTAAACTCACCTTGCAGAGTGGCGTGCCGTAGCGCCACCCTGTGGCCGAGGCATTGTAAACTCACCTTGCAGAGTGGCGTGCCGTAGCGCCACCCTGTGGCCGAGGCATTGTAAACTCACCTTGCAGAGTGGCGTGCCGTAGCGCCACCCTGTGGCCGAGGCATTGTAAACTCACCTTGCAGAGTGGCGTGCCGTAGCGCCACCCTGTGGCCGAGGCGTCAGCGGCCCAGAAGGGCAGCGAGGTCAGGAACATGAGGTCAGCCAGTGCCAGGTTCACCAGGTACACGTGGGTCACCACAGTCCTCTGGGCCCGCCCCCTCGGGCGGGGCCAGAGGGCCCGCCCCCTCCTCAGCCGCGGGCCGTACAGCCAGACCACGGCGGCGTTGCCCAGCGTGCCCAGCGCCACGATGCTCCAGAACAGAGGCGGCTCGTAGCGGCCTCGGAACGCGCGCACCCAGCTCTTATCGCACGGCACGCCGCTGCCGCTCAGCAGAGACTCGTAGTCCGCTGAGTAGTCACCGGAACCCTGTACGATAATAAAAACACTATGTAGAACCCTGTACGATAATATATACACACTGTAGAACCCTGTACGATAATAAATACACACTGTAGAACCCTGTACGATAATAAATACACACTGTAGAACCCTGTACGATAATAAATAAATACACACTGTAGACCCCTGTACGATAATAAATAAATACACACTGTAGAACCCTGTACGATAATAAATAAATACCCTGTACGATAATAAATACACACTGTAGAACCCTGTACGATAATAAATAAATACACACTGTAGAACCCTGTACGATAATAAATAAATACACACTGTAGAACCCTGTACGATAATAAATAAATACACACTGTAGAACCCTGTACGATAATAAATACACACTGTAGAACCCTGTACGATAATAAATACACTATGTAGAACCCTGTACGATAATAAAAACACTATGTAGAACCCTGTACGATAATATATACACACTGTAGAACCCTGTACGATAATAAAAACACTATGTAGAACCCTGTACGATAATATATACACACTGTAGAACCCTGTACGATAATAAATACACACTGTAGAACCCTGTACGATAATATATACACACTGTAGAACCCTGTACGATAATAAATACACACTGTAGAACCCTGTACGATAATAAATAAATACACACTGTAGAACCCTGTACGATAATAAATAAATACACACTGTAGAACCCTGTACGATAATAAATAAATACACACTGTAGAACCCTGTACGATAATAAATACACACTGTAGAACCCTGTACGATAATAAATACACACTGTAGAACCCTGTACGATAATAAATAAATACACACTGTAGAACCCTGTACGATAATATATACACACTGTAGAACCCTGTACGATAATATATACACACTGTAGAACCCTGTACGATAATAAATACACACTGTAGAACCCTGTACGATAATAAATACACACTGTAGAACCCTGTACGATAATAAATACACACTGTAGAACCCTGTACGATAATAAATAAATACACACTGTAGAACCCTGTACGATAATAAATACACACTGTAGAACCCTGTACGATAATAAATACACACTGTAGAACCCTGTACGATAATAAATACACACTGTAGAACCCTGTACGATAATAAATACACACTGTAGACCCCTGTACGATAATAAATACACTGTAGAACCCTGTACGATAATAAATACACACTGTAGAACCCTGTACGATAATAAATACACACTGTAGAACCCTGTACGATAATAAATAAATACACACTGTAGAACCCTGTACGATAATAAATAAATACACACTGTAGAACCCTGTACGATAATAAATAAATACACACTGTAGAACCCTGTACGATAATAAATACACACTGTAGAACCCTGTACGATAATAAATAAATACACACTGTAGAACCCTGTACGATAATAAATACACACTGTAGAACCCTGTACGATAATAAATACACACTGTAGAACCCTGTACGATAATAAATACACACTGTAGAACCCTGTACGATAATAAATAAATACACACTGTAGAACCCTGTACGATAATAAATAAATACACACTGTAGAACCCTGTACGATAATAAATAAATACACACTGTAGAACCCTGTACGATAATAAATACACACTGTAGAACCCTGTACGATAATAAATAAATACACACTGTAGAACCCTGTACGATAATAAATAAATACACACTGTAGAACCCTGTACGATAATAAATACACACTGTAGACCCCTGTACGATAATAAATACACACTGTAGACCCCTGTACGATAATAAATACACACTGTAGAACCCTGTACGATAATAAATACACACTGTAGACCCCTGTACGATAATATATAAATACACACTGTAGACCCCTGTACGATAATATATAAATACACACTGTAGACCC
>NW_027637958.1:203536-298536 GCF_951216825.1 Electrona antarctica | reverse complement strand
CAACGTTACGGGTTTCACCTGAAGTTAGGATTACAGAATAATGAAGTGCTCAATGCGTACTACAATTATTTGAAAACTTTAGTTAGGCTACTAGTTACTTTGGCGATTTTAATTTTGATTAGAAAACATACATTAACCACTTCAACCCTATACATTTTGGCCATTTGCAAATAGCCGATCTATAAGCTCACAATGCGTCGCAAACGGACAAACCGTTCGCCCCAACGACTTCAAATTTGATATACACGTTCCACAATCCACACAGTGCAGTGCCCGGCCTCGAGTCGGTGGCATACACTGTTGTCCAGAAACACCACGAAAGGCTCTGGTCAGGCTCTGCCAGTGCAGGGCCTAATCAGCCATGTGGGACACAGACAGACAGACAGATACAGAGATCTCCATGTGGGACACAGACAGACAGATACAGAGATCTCCATGTGGGACACAGACAGACAGATACAGAGATCTCCATGTGGGACACAGACAGACAGATACAGAGATCTCCATGTGGGACACAGACAGACAGATAGAGAGATCTCCATGTGGGACACAGACAGACAGATACAGAGATCTCCATGTGGGACACAGACAGACAGATACAGAGATCTCCATGTGGGACACAGACAGACAGATACAGAGATCTCCATGTGGGACACAGACAGACAGATACAGAGATCTCCATGTGGGACACAGACAGGCAGATACAGAGATCTCCATGTGGGACACAGACAGACAGATACAGAGATCTCCATGTGGGACACAGACAGACAGATACAGAGATCTCCATGTGGGACACAGACAGACAGATACAGAGATCTCCATGTGGGACACAGACAGGCAGATACAGAGATCTCCATGTGGGACACAGACAGACAGATACAGAGATCTCCATGTGGGACACAGACAGACAGATACAGAGATCTCCATGTGGGACACAGACAGACAGATACAGAGATCTCCATGTGGGACACAGACAGACAGACAGATACAGAGATCTCCATGTGGGACACAGACAGACAGATACAGAGATCTCCATGTGGGACACAGACAGGCAGATACAGAGATCTCCATGTGGGACACAGACAGACAGACAGATACAGAGATCTCCATGTGGGACAAAGACAGACAGATACAGAGATCTCCATGTGGGACACAGACAGACAGATACAGAGATCTCCATGTGGGACACAGACAGACAGATACAGAGATCTCCATGTGGGACACAGACAGACAGACAGATACAGAGATCTCCATGTGGGACACAGACAGACAGATACAGAGATCTCCATGTGGGACACAGACAGACAGATACAGAGATCTCCATGTGGGACACAGACAGACAGACAGATACAGAGATCTCCATGTGGGACACAGACAGACAGACAGATACAGAGATCTCCATGTGGGACACAGACAGACAGATACAGAGATCTCCATGTGGGACACAGACAGACAGACAGATGCAGAGATCTCCATGTGGGACACAGACAGACAGATACAGAGATCTCCATGTGGGACACAGACAGACAGATACAGAGATCTCCATGTGGGACACAGACAGACAGACAGATACAGAGATCTCCATGTGGGACACAGACAGACAGTTAAAATGGGTGCTATGACAACGGGTATTATTAGGTTCCCATGTTGCATCGTTCCCAAGTACTGTAGGCCGGTGGCCGACAGGCACGTACAGGTCTTTCTAAATGAATCTCTGTCCTGAGTGTGTGAGACCAAAACAAGACACCCCCATCCTCCCCAGTTAAAAGCTCTAAGGTTTCAGTCTGCCAGCGTTGTGTGTTCAGGTGGACTTTAGACTCAGATTAATCATAATGATGCTCAGCTGGAGCACTTTAGACTCACGGTCGACTGACTGACATGTGAAACTGCAAGTTAAAGTCTGGAATTCTAAATTTACTTGAGTAAAAAAGTACAAATATGGATACAAATCTTTTGAAAGTTGCAGATCTACGAGCTCACAATGCGGTGGGATGATGTTGAAACCCCAGAGCGTGAATTCGGAGAAGATGGAGAGAAACTCTTCTGCTTTTTCTCTGTTTTATTCGGTAACAGACCTGTACGGTCGCCCCTTTTCCACCTCGTCCCACGACTCTACCTAGCTGTAAATAACGGGTACGGTCGCCCCTTTTCCACCTCGCCCCACTACTCTACCTAGCTGTAAATAACGGGTACGGTCGCCCCTTTTCCACCTCGCCCCACGACTCTACCTAGCTGTAAATAACGGGTACGGTCGCCCCTTTTCCACCTCGCCCCACGACTCTACCTAGCTGTAAATAACGGGTACGGTCGCCCCTTTTCCACCTCGCCCCACTACTCTACCTAGCTGTAAATAACGGGTACGGTCGCCCCTTTTCCACCTCGCCCCACTACTCTACCTAGCTGTAAATAACGGGTACGGTCGCCCCTTTTCCACCTCGCCCCACGACTCTACCTAGCTGTAAATAACAGGTACGGTCGCCCCTTTTCCACCTCGTCCCACGACTCTACCTAGCTGTAAATAACGGGTACGGTCGCCCCTTTTCCACCTCGCCCCACTACTCTACCTAGCTGTAAATAACGGGTACGGTCGCCCCTTTTCCACCTCGCCCCACTACTCTACCTAGCTGTAAATAACAGGTACGGTCGCCCCTTTTCCACCTCGCCCCACTACTCTACCTAGCTGTAAATAACGGGTACGGTCGCCCCTTTTCCACCTCGCCCCACTACTCTACCTAGCTGTAAATAACGGGTACGGTCGCCCCTTTTCCACCTCGTCCCACGACTCTACCTAGCTGTAAATAACGGGTACGGTCGCCCCTTTTCCATCTCGCCCCACTATACTCTACCTAGCTTTCTTAATTTTACAGAGTATAGAGATCGACTATTATAGAATCAGTTAAATCTGTATACAAGATCCCCCCCCCCCCCACTATGGGAACCAATCATCATCTGTTTCCGTTTGTTTCTCTAACGTTACGTTCCATGTAGAGATATAGCACTTTCAGTCGCTGTAGCTGTGTGCGTGCGCGTGTGTGTGTGCATGTGTGTGTGTGCATGTGTGTGTGTGCATGTGTGTGTGTGTGCGCGTGTGTGTGTGTGCATGTGTGTGTGTGTGTGTGCATGTGTGTGTGTGTGCCACCCAGATGAAGACAGGATGAGAACTTTCAGTCCCTGTAGCTGTGTGTGTGCATGTGTGTGTGTGCATGTGTGTGTGTGCATGTGTGTGTGTGCATGTGTGTGTGTGTGCGCGTGTGTGTGTGTGTGTGTGTGTGCGCGTGTGTGTGTGTGCATGTGTGTGTGTGCGCATGCGTGTGTGTGCATGCCTGTGTGTGTGTGTGTGTGCATGCCTGTGTGTGTGTGTGCGTGCGTGCATGCCTGTGTGTGTGTGTGTGTGTGTGTGCGTGCCTATGTGTGTGTGTGTGTGTGTGTGCGTGCGTGCATGCCTGTGTGTGAGTGTGTGCGTGCGTGCGTGCCTATGTGTGTGTGTGTGTGTGTGTGTGCGTGTCACCCAGATGAAGACAGGATGTTCAGCGTGTTCAGATCCTGGCCTTCCGCCACTCGATGGTTGTGTTTCTCACTTTGGACCACAGAGACTGATGCATGCTGGGTAAACGTCTGTACTGATGCATGCTGGGTAAACGCAGTGTTGTTTTCGTCGACTAAAACCAAGCCCCCAGTGAGGCTGTGGCTCAGGAGGTAGAGCGGGTCGTCCAATGATCCCGGGGTCGGTGGTTCGAATCCCAGCTCCTCCTGTCCACATGTCGAGGTGTCCTTGGGCAAGACACTGAACCCCACACTGCCTCCAATGAGTCGGTCGGTGTGAGCTCGCCACCGTCGGTGTGTGAATGTGGGAAGTGAGGACGCTGGCGTCGACTGTTCGCCGCTTCACCTCCCAATGTATGAATGAATGGACCGTTGTAAAGCGCTTTGAGCACTTGAAAAAGCGCTATAAAAATGCAATTCATTATTATTATTATTATTATGAAGCACTTGGCCCTAGTGGTTGGAGTGTGAACTGCAGGCGGACCCGTGGATTCATGACCGGGAAACCCCCCCCCCCCAGTGCACCAGCTGGGCTTTAACATTGAGCGCTCGGTTGCACTTCCGCATTTGACCACCAACATTGGTTCAGTCTATCCTTCTTTATGACTAAAACCAAGACAAAAAATGTTCGTCAACTACCTTTTTTCACTGACGAAAACTACATGGAAAATAAATGAAAACTAAGCTATGGTGACTAAAACTAAGACTAAATATGTTGACAATTTCGTCAAAGGATAAAAACTAAACTAAAATGTCAGGAAGGGACTAGTGGATAAGAGATCCAGTATAAGTCATTTTACACTTGGTTGCATGCTGAAAATGGCAGATCTACAACGAGCTGCGCTGCGACACGTTGTGAGCTTGTAGATCGGCTATTTTCAGCAGGTGTAAAATCAGCCATTACGACTGCACCAAGGCCCGCCAAAACACATTTTAGTCGACTACATCACCTGTAGATTTAGTCGACTAAAATCTTGACATTTAGTCGACAAAAACTAGACTAAAAACTAAGACATTCCAGGTGACTAAAACTAAGCGAAAACTATTCAAGAGACTATGACTAAAACAAAAACAGAAACTTGCTGCCAAAAACAACACTGAGGTTTAGATAAATATAAATATAGTAAACATTCAACAAATGGGACAATTATTCATCTTCAAAGTTTGGTGACAGCTTTTTATTACCTTCCAGGCAGCCTTTGCATCCACCGCGCGCACACGCACGCACGCACGCACACACACACACGCGCACACACTTATTAACCACTTCCTTTCCATCCACAACACAAGCAGAACACAGATGCATCACACTCTACAAGAGCATTACATCATCAACAGGGGACAGTGTGACATCATCAACAGGGGACAGTGTGACATCATCAACAGGGGACAGTGTGACATCATCAACAGGTGACAGTGTGACATCATAAACATTGTGTGTGTGTGTGTGTGCGTGCGTGTGTCAGATCCAAATTCAGACCAAATAAAATAAGACAAAATGATGAAAATAAAAGCACTGCTTAGAAGGCGAGCAGGACCAGGACCCTTACGGGTCCATTCTGTTCATAATCAGTTAAATTAACACCCAGAATGTAATGTAGGAGTTTTCTGTGGGTCTTAATGTGTCCCTACAGGGCCCTATCGTTAGCCTGGGGCCCTATCGTTAGCCTGCAGGGCCCTATCGTTAGCCTGGGGCCCTACAGGGCCCTATCGTTAGCCTGCAGGGCCCTATCGTTAGCCTGCAGGGCCCTATCGTTAGCCTGGGGCCCTACAGGGCCCTATCGTTAGCCTGCAGGGCCCTATCGTTAGCCTGGGGCCCTACAGGGCCCTATCGTTAGCCTGCAGGGCCCTATCGTTAGCCTGCAGGGCCCTATCGTTAGCCTGGGGCCCTACAGGGCCCTATCGTTAGCCTGCAGGGCCCTATCGTTAGCCTGGGGCCCTACAGGGCCCTATCGTTAGCCTGCAGGGCCCTATCGTTAGCCTGGGGCCCTACAGGGCCCTATCGTTAGCCTGGGACCCTACAGGGCCCTATCGTTAGCCTGGGGCCCTACAGGGCCCTATCGTTAGCCTGGGACCCTGCAGGGCCCTATCGTTAGCCTGGGACCCTACAGGGCCCTATCGTTAGCCTGGGACCCTACAGGGCCCTATCGTTAGCCTGGGACCCTACAGGGCCCTATCGTTAGCCTGGGGCCCTACAGGGCCCTATCGTTAGCCTGGGACCCTACAGGGCCCTATCGTTAGCCTGGGACCCTACAGGGCCCTATCGTTAGCCTGGGACCCTACAGGGCCCTATCGTTAGCCTGGGACCCTACAGGGCCCTATCGTTATCCTGGGACCCTACAGGGCCCTATCGTTAGCCTGGGACCCTACAGGGCCCTATCGTTAGCCTGGGACCCTACAGGGCCCTATCGTTATCCTGGGACCCTACAGGGCCCTATCGTTAGCCTGGGACCCTACAGGGCCCTATCGTTATCCTGGGACCCTACAGGGCCCTATCGTTATCCTGGGACCCTACAGGGCCCTATCGTTAGCCTGGGACCCTACAGGGCCCTATCGTTAGCCTGGGACCCTACAGGGCCCTATCGTTAGCCTGGGACCCTACAGGGCCCTATCGTTATCCTGGGACCCTACAGGGCCCTATCGTTAGCCTGGGACCCTACAGGGCCCTATCGTTATCCTGGGACCCTACAGGGCCCTATCGTTATCCTGGGACCCTACAGGGCCCTATCGTTAGCCTGGGACCCTACAGGGCCCTATCGTTAGCCTGGGACCCTACAGGGCCCTATCGTTATCCTGGGACCCTACAGGGCCCTATCGTTAGCCTGGGACCCTACAGGGCCCTATCGTTAGCCTGGGACCCTACAGGGCCCTATCGTTAGCCTGGGACCCTACAGGGCCCTATCGTTAGCCTGGGACCCTACAGGGCCCTATCGTTAGCCTGGGGCCCTACAGGGCCCTATCGTTAGCCTGCAGGGCCCTACAGGGCCCTATCGTTAGCCTGGGACCCTACAGGGCTCTATCGTTAGCCTGCAGGGCCCTATCGTTAGCCTGGGACCCTACAGGGCCCTATCGTTAGCCTGGGACCCTACAGGGCCCTATCGTTAGCCTGCAGGGCCCTATCGTTAGCCTGGGACCCTACAGGGCCCTATCGTTAGCCTGGGACCCTACAGGGCCCTATCGTTAGCCTGGGACCCTACAGGGCCCTATCGTTAGCCTGGGACCCTACAGGGCCCTATCGTTAGCCTGGGACCCTACAGGGCCCTATCGTTAGCCTGGGACCCTACAGGGCCCTATCGTTAGCCTGGGACCCTACAGGGCCCTATCGTTAGCCTGCAGGGCCCTATCGTTAGCCTGGGACCCTACAGGGCCCTATCGTTAGCCTGGGACCCTACAGGGCCCTATCGTTAGCCTGGGACCCTACAGGGCCCTATCGTTAGCCTGGGACCCTACAGGGCCCTATCGTTAGCCTGGGACCCTACAGGGCCCTATCGTTATCCTGGGACCCTACAGGGCCCTATCGTTAGCCTGGGACCCTACAGGGCCCTATCGTTATCCTGGGACCCTACAGGGCCCTATCGTTAGCCTGGGACCCTACAGGGCCCTATCGTTATCCTGGGACCCTACAGGGCCCTATCGTTAGCCTGCAGGGCCCTATCGTTAGCCTGGGACCCTACAGGGCCCTATCGTTAGCCTGGGACCCTACAGGGCCCTATCGTTAGCCTGGGGCCCTACAGGGCCCTATCGTTAGCCTGGGACCCTACAGGGCCCTATCGTTAGCCTGCAGGGCCCTATCGTTATCCTGGGACCCTACAGGGCCCTATCGTTAGCCTGCAGGGCCCTATCGTTATCCTGGGACCCTACAGGGCCCTATCGTTAGCCTGGGACCCTACAGGGCCCTATCGTTAGCCTGGGACCCTACAGGGCCCTATCGTTAGCCTGGGGCCCTACAGGGCCTTATCGTTAGCCTGGGCCCTATCGTTAGCCTGGGACCCTACAGGGCCCTATCGTTAGCCTGGGACCCTACAGGGCCCTATCGTTAGCCTGGGACCCTACAGGGCCCTATCGTTAGCCTGGGGCCCTGCAGGGCCCTATCGTTAGCCTGGGACCCTACAGGGCCCTATCGTTAGCCTGGGACCCTACAGGGCCCTATCGTTAGCCTGGGACCCTACAGGGCCCTATCGTTATCCTGGGACCCTACAGGGCCCTATCGTTAGCCTGGGACCCTACAGGGCCCTATCGTTAGCCTGGGACCCTACAGGGCCCTATCGTTAGCCTGGGACCCTACAGGGCCCTATCGTTAGCCTGGGGCCCTACAGGGCCCTATCGTTAGCCTGGGGCCCTGCAGGGCCCTATCGTTAGCCTGGGGCCCTATCGTTAGCCTGGGACCCTGCAGGGCCCTATCGTTAGCCTGGGACCCTACAGGGCCCTATCGTTAGCCTGCAGGGCCCTATCGTTAGCCTGGGACCCTACAGGGCCCTATCGTTAGCCTGGGACCCTACAGGGCCCTATCGTTAGCCTGCAGGGCCCTATCGTTAGCCTGGGGCCCTACAGGGCCCTATCGTTAGCCTGGGACCCTACAGGGCCCTATCGTTAGCCTGGGACCCTACAGGGCCCTATCGTTAGCCTGCAGGGCCCTATCGTTAGCCTGGGGCCCTACAGGGCCCTATCGTTAGCCTGGGGCCCTGCAGGGCCCTATCGTTAGCCTGGGGCCCTGCAGGGCCCTATCGTTAGCCTGGGGCCCTGCAGGGCCCTATCGTTAGCCTGCAGGGCCCTATCGTTAGCCTGGGGCCCTGCAGGGCCCTATCGTTAGCCTGCAGGGCCCTATCGTTAGCCTGGGGCCCTACAGGGCCCTATCGTTAGCCTGGGGCCCTACAGGGCCCTATCGTTAGCCTGGGGCCCTACAGGGCCTTATAGTTAGCCTGGGGCCCTGCAGGGCCCTATCGTTAGCCTGGGCCCTATCGTTAGCCTGGGGCCCTGCAGGGCCCTATCGTTAGCCTGGGCCCTATCGTTAGCCTGGGGCCCTGCAGGGCCCTATCGTTAGCCTGGGGCCCTGCAGGGCCCTATCGTTAGCCTGGGGCCCTACAGGGCCCTATCGTTAGCCTGGGGCCCTGCAGGGCCCTATCGTTAGCCTGCAGGGCCCTGCAGGGCCCTATCGTTAGCCTGGGCCCTATCGTTAGCCTGGGGCCCTGCAGGGCCCTATCGTTAGCCTGGGGCCCTGCAGGGCCCTATCGTTAGCCTGGGCCCTATCGTTAGCCTGGGGCCCTACAGGGCCCTATCGTTAGCCTGGGGCCCTACAGGGCCCTATCGTTAGCCTGGGGCCCTACAGGGCCCTATCGTTAGCCTGGGACCCTGCAGGGCCCTATCGTTAGCCTGGGACCCTACAGGGCCCTATCGTTAGCCTGGGGCCCTACAGGGCCTTATAGTTAGCCTGCAGGGCCCTATCGTTAGCCTGGGGCCCTACAGGGCCCTATCGTTAGCCTGCAGGGCCCTATCGTTAGCCTGGGGCCCTGCAGGGCCCTATCGTTAGCCTGGGGCCCTGCAGGGCCCTATCGTTAGCCTGCAGGGCCCTATCGTTAGCCTGGGGCCCTACAGGGCCCTATCGTTAGCCTGCAGGGCCCTATCGTTAGCCTGCAGGGCCCTATCGTTAGCCTGGGGCCCTGCAGGGCCCTATCGTTAGCCTGGGGCCCTGCAGGGCCCTATCGTTAGCCTGGGGCCCTGCAGGGCCCTATCGTTAGCCTGGGGCCCTGCAGGGCCCTATCGTTTGCCTGGGGCCCTACGGGGCCCTATCGATAGGGGCTCTACAGGGCCCTATCGTTAGCCTGGGGCCCTACAGGGCCCAATCGATAGGGGCCCTACAGGGCCCAATCGATAGGGGCTCTACAGGGCCCTATCGTTAGCCTGGGGCCCTACAGGGCCCTATCGTTAGCCTGGGGCCCTGCAGGGCCCTATCGTTAGCCTGGGGCCCTGCAGGGCCCTATCGTTAGCCTGGGGCCCTACGAGGCCCTATCGATAGGGGCCCTACAGGGCCCAATCGATAGGGGCTCTACAGGGCCCTATCGATAGGGGCTCTACAGGGCCCTATCGTTAGCCTGGGGCCCTACAGGGCCCTATCGTTAGCCTGGGGCCCTGCAGGGCCCTATCGTTAGCCTGGGGCCCTACGAGGCCCTATCGATAGGGGCTCTACAGGGCCCTATCGATAGGGGCTCTACAGGGCCCTATCGTTAGCCTGGGTTCCTACAGTACAAATGTCTTCTAAATCATGACAGTTTTCTGAAAAAACTGTGTTTATATGTCAGTCGTTCTCAAACACTTTCATATCAAGGATCATGTAGTTTCCGCCGACCCCCATCTGAAAATATGCTGTTCCAGGGACCCCCCCAGATGCAAAGATTTGAGTTAAAAACGTTCGCTGTGAAAGAATATATATTGAAAGATTTGCGCCACATTTCAAAAATAGCAGACATAATGTGTCTGCTATTTTGTGTAACATAATGATATAATGAACACCAAAAGGGGTTCCCGCCCAGAATGGGTTAAAATAGTTCAACTTGCCTGTATCTACAGATCAGCTGTTGGACTATTTTAAAATGTATTTAAAAATAGTAAAAGAAAAATGGCAAAAAAAAAGTTTAGGGGTAAGGGCACTGCGAGATAGACCCCTCGACAGATGTTTAGGGGTAAGGGCACTGCGAGATAGACCCCTCGACAGATGTTTAGGGGTAAGGGCACTGCGAGATAGACCCCTCGACAGATAGACCCCTCGACAGATAGACCCCTCGACAGATAGACCCCTCGACAGATAGACCCCTCGACAGATGTCCTCTGCACTAAATGCAGAGACACAGAAAGCCCTTTCTGTGTCTCTCTCTCTACATGGTCTGTGTCTCTCTCTCTACATGGTCTGTGTCTCTCTCTCTACATGGTCTGTGTCTCTCTCTCTACATGGTCTGTGTCTCTCTCTCTACATGGTCTGTGTCTCTCTCTCTACATGGTCTGTGTCTCTCTCTCTACATGGTCTGTGTCTCTCTCTCTACATGGTCTGTGTCTCTCTCTCTACATGGTCTGTGTCTCTCTCTCTACATGGTCTGTGTCTCTCTCTCTACATGGTCTGTGTCTCTCTCTCTACATGGTCTGTGTCTCTCTCTCTACATGTCTGTGTCTCTCTCTCTACATGGTCTGTGTCTCTCTCTCTACATGGTCTGTGTCTCTCTCTCTACATGGTCTGTGTCTCTCTCTCTACATGGTCTGTGTCTCTCTCTCTACATGGTCTGTGTCTCTCTCTCTACATGGTCTGTGTCTCTCTCTCTACATGGTCTGTGTCTCTCTCTCTACATGGTCTGTGTCTCTCTCTCTACATGGTCTGTGTCTCTCTCTCTACATGGTCTGTGTCTCTCTCTCTACATGGTCTGTGTCTCTCTCTCTACATGGTCTGTCTCTCTCTCTCTACATGGTCTGTGTCTCTCTCTCTACATGGTCTGTGGCTCTCTAGAATTAGATCGGTAGGATTGTTCGGCTTCTTGAAAAACCTCTTCCAGGATTCTTCTAAACGTCGTCCACTCTTCTCACGTCCTCCTCCACCAGCCAGATGTTTCACCTCCAGAGGCTCATTCGTCGGACTCGTACCTGATGGCGAAAACAACCAAAACAGCACAGATGTTTCTTAAGCGTTCAGACCTGGATAGTTTGAGCGGCGCGACTACGCACAAGGTACTGTAGAGGGCAGCACGGGTCCATCAAAATTAGACCCCGTCCGAAACGGGACCGGTGATATCTGAACCGAACCGCTACGGATCCCAGAAACATTCTAATTGGCCGCGCCCGCCCCGGAAACGGCCCCGAAAGGATCGGATCTGGTCCGAAACGGAGCCAGAAGGATTTGACTGTCTGGACCCGGTCCGACCAAAACGGCGTCGATCCGATCCGATCCGATCCGATATAGATCCGGACCCATAGTGTGTTCTCTGCAATATTATATGCTTCAGGAGTCCAGGAGTCGAGCGAACGGACACGCCGCGAACGGTCGCCTGGTATGTTCGCAATCGAAGCGACTGTGGAAACAACTATGTATCTATCTATTCTACAGGTTTGAACGCACCTTGAGAAACACAAGTAGTGTCTATGCGTGCACGATACTGTGCACAATGCATGAACAAAAACATATACTAGGGATGCACAATGTTGGTTTTTTTAAAACCAACATTGAGAAACCTCGCTTCTCAAGGCCGATACCGATAAACCTCTCGCTTCTCAAGGCCGATACGATAAACCTCTCGCTTCTCAAGGCCGATACCGATACTAATAACCGATAATACAAATACATACCTAAAAAGGACATACTAGTCAGTAACGGAATGTAACAAAGCTTAAAGCAACCCAACTAAGCTAATGTAACATAGCTTAAAGCAACCCAACTAATGTAACATAGCTTAAAGAAACCCAACTAATGTAACATAGCTTAAAGGACCACTTCACCACTTTTCAACATCTCTTCATATAATTGGTCCTCACTAATGTTCATGATAAAACACCACAATTTTTTCCTACTCAGTCTGTGTCTCATAGGAGGGCTTTGGGCAGTTCGGACACCCGTCCACCAGTGACATCATCATTAGGCAGATTTTTTTTAAACAAGATTTGTTTTAAAATATATTTCGATTTTTATTATCGTGAGAACGATGGCTTCAACTTTTGCATTGCAACTTTTCAGGAAAAGAAAGCCTGCCGTTTCTATTAGCTTGGATTCACCATCAATGATGTCACTGGTGGACGGGTTTCTGAACTGCCCACAGCCTTCCTATGAGACACAGACTGAGTAGAAAAAAATGATGGTATTTTATCATGAACATTAGTTAGGACCAATTATAGGAAGAGAAGTTGAAAAGTGGTGAAGTGGTCCTTTAAAGAAACCCAACTAAGTAAGAATGTAACATAGCTTAAAGAAACCCAACTAAGTAAGAATGTAACATAGCTTAAAGCAACCCAACTAAGCTAATGTAACATAGCTTAAAGCAACCCAACTAAGCAAATACAGACACATAATCAGCAGATAAAACAAATAATCATTTAGCAGAACTGAAATTATGTCATCATGATGTCATCGTGATGTCATGTCTCACCTCTGCAGCCTCTTGCGTCTTGGTCAGAATCTCCTTCATGTTGCGATACGCCGCGGTCTGCTGGAACTTCCTGTCTAGTTCCTACAGCACGCACACGCACACGCACACACACACACACACACACACACACACACACACACACACACACACACACACACACACACACACACACACACACACACACACACACACGTATGCACACCCGCACACGCAAAGTCGCACGATTAGTTACACACGTCACCGCAGTGAAATTTGTTCTCCGCATTTGACCCATCTCTTGGAGCGGTGAGACGCAGCGTGCGCCGTGCTCGGGAATCATTAGTTGATTTGCAAGGACTCAGCCAAGCAGGGACTCAGCCAAGCAGGGACTCAGCCAAGCAGGGACTCAGCCAGGCAGGGACTCAGCCAGGCAGGGACTCAGCCAGGCAGCCAGGCAGGGACTCAGCCAGGCAGCCAGGCAGGGACTCAGCCAGGCAGCCAGGCAGGGACTCAGCCAAGCAGGGACTCAGCCAGGCAGGGACTCAGCCAGGCAGGGACTCAACCAGGGACTCAGCCAAGCAGGGACTCAGCCAGGCAGGGACTCAGCCAGGCAGGGACTCAGCCAGGCAGGGACTCAGCCAAGCAGGGACTCAGCCAGGCAGGGACTCAGCCAGGCAGGGACTCAACCAGGGACTCAGCCAAGCAGGGACTCAGCCAGGCAGGGACTCAGCCAAGCAGGGACTCAGCCAGGCAGCCAGGCAGGGACTCAAGCAGGGACTCAGCCAAGCAGGGACTCAGCCAGGCAGGGACTCAGCCAGGCAGGGACTCAGCCAGGCAGGGACTCAGCCAGGCAGGGACTCAGCCAAGCAGGGACTCAGCCAGGCAGGGACTCAGCCAAGCAGGGACTCAGCCAGGCAGGGACTCAAGCAGGGACTCAGCCAGGCAGGGACTCAGCCAGGCAGGGACTCAGCCAAGCAGGGACTCAGCCAGGCAGGGACTCAGCCAGGCAGGGACTCAGCCAGGCAGGGAAGCATTGGGTCCCTGTGGCAGTTCACCCTGCCACTGAGACTGAAGTTAACAAACAGGGTTTGAATTTGCAGAGGATGAGATTTGTTTGACATTATTTATTGTGCATTTGTGACCAGATTTGACCGAGGGGCTGCCATTGGATTTTTTTGAATTTCCGTTTTTTCATGTCATGTGAAAGCAGGGAATCATAGCTTCAAATTGACATATTGGTTGTTCAGTTTGACCCACCAGGTTTGGAGATATGGCTTATAGAAAAATGTCTTGCAGGAGTAGTGGAAAAAAGACCAAGCAGAGAAAATGGACTTCTAAGCTTTAGTTCAGTGATCTGTGACTTTAGGGGGCGCTGTTTTCCCTTCATTACTCCATTAGTCAACCAGCAGTGTTGCCATGTCTGCTTATTATAATTAGTTGGCCTTGTTTCTAAAGAAAAATAATGCATAGGCCTACTGTACCAATTTTATAATAATTTATAACCTGTTAATAAAAATGTATTTGACAAAAATAAAGTGTAGTTGATTATTTGGGCTTGTTTTTAATGTTGATTATGGAGAGTTGGTAACCAAGTGGACCCTTATTAGATCTTTAACTATCAAGTGTAAAAAGAAACCTTAAAAAGGTCCATTTTGTTTCATTTTACACTCTCAAGATATACATAATTGTTAAACATCTGCATTACTTAATTTACAATAAGTCTACACAATTAGAGAATGTTGTTATCTTGATCGTTTTCCTGTTATCTCTCCTTTTTAAAATAGGCTACTGTATTTATTTGGCCTTTTGTAGTATGAAAAAGGGAAAATAACAGTGGCAGATAAATTAGGCCTATGTAAATGTTCCAGATGAGTACAAATAAAAGAGCTATATGAATGCAATAAATAAAAAAACAGTAACCAACAGACAACAGGACAGTTTGCTCTCAAACCCTCCCAGCACAAATTGTGCCCTCTTGGCTCTTCTCTTAATTCCTCTGTTTCATTAGCCTGTTATTATTATTATTTGTCTGCAGACCCCCATCTGAAAATAATTTATGCCAGACACAAGATTTGTGTTGTTTGTATGCATGTAGATCCGCTATTTTCGCTTATTTTGGGCTTGTTTTCATATACCGGGTTGCTTATTTCTCTCGCAGAAACTGGCAACCCCACAATGATAGCCGTTAGCTACATTTAGCTAATATATTGATATCAATCCTGTAAGCTAAAACAAGTACATTATCGCGCTATATTACATATCGATGCGATCTGCGTTATTATGACCTTAATTTTCATGGCAGGTACATTCCAAAGCAACTAATAATAACCACGTTATGGTGACATAATGTTACAATGTTTACAATACATTCATTCGAGTCTTCTTCTTCTGCTATTGGAAATAGGAAGCCATTTCAGCATTTTCCATTGTTGTGGTCAACAGTGCCCCCAGCTGGAACATTAGCATGAATTAGCTTTAGGCGGACCAAAATAAACACACTTTTTACAAAATATCGTTGTTAATACTTATTTCTGTGCTATTTCTGTTAGCCAGTTAGTAAAAGACTAGTATTATCTTCCAAAACGATTGTGTACAAAAAGGCGGATTTTAGCGGAATTTGCATACTATAGCAGGGAAGCCGTATGTCTAGTTAGCATTGGTTAACCCAATGGTTATAACATTAGACATAGTGACATGTTTAAGCATTTATTTCATATTTATATGTCGATATCAGCTCTGACATTTATTACAGACCTGCTCTAACATGACATGAATAATAATATAGCTTCAGATTATTTTAGACAGAAAAATAAAAAAGGACAAAGAAAATAGTCTTTCAGCTGTCCTCAACAATTGCCACCCCCGCGATGGCAGGCTCTATATCGCGTGTGGTCACATTTGTTGATTGATAATGGATTGTTGACTTCATTGAAGGGAGCAACTACTGTGGGGTATGGGGAACATGCCAACAGTGGGAGGGTTTGTTTAGAGAACTCTTTAATCATATTATGTGGATAATTTATAGTATTATGTGACACTAAAATGTATGTTATGAATTATGATGTCTCTGGACATTGGGAATGCACTGGTATGATTGTGGAATCAATCCAGGGTTGGTTTGGTCCATGGGAGGGGCCTAGCCTTTATAAGGAGCACCTGCCACTGCCCGGGCGATCAATGTAGGATTGCACAGGGTGCAGAGCAGACCTAGATAGAGCCAACCTGGCCAGTGGGCTGTATATACTTCTTTTTGTATGATGTTTGTTGGAACGACCATTTCATGTGAACTCTGCAAGGTGAATAAAAACGTATTGGATTGTGCATCAAAAGACTCTTTTGGGCCCACACTACCTTCACACTAAGTGTGAAGGTTTTTACAGTCTTTGTTATATGTCTATGTTGTTTTTTTCTCATCAACTAGTCAACTAGTACCAACAAGGTCGACTAGTGGATTTATTAGTCGACTAGTTGAATAGTCGAATAGTTGAATAGTCGAATAGTTGAATAGTCGAATAGTTGCTTAATGCCCTAGTGCGCACACGCATGCACGCACGCACGCACGCACGCACGCACGCACGCACGCACGCACACACGCAGTACCTTCTCGGCCAGCGTCAGCTGCTCCTGGACTCGCAGCAGGTCGTGCTTGGCAGAGACCAGGTTGAGCTGCAGGTCTTTCTGAGACGCGGCGCTGCAGCTCAGGGTCTTCTCATAGTCCTGTCTGAGCGCCGAGACCGTGGCCTCCAGGCTGGACACCTCCTGGGATTGGTCAGGACCCTGGGGAGACACAGGACAACCACAGCCAATCAGGAGGCTGGGAGACACACCACAACCAACCAATCACAAGGAGTGGTCAGGATGGAACCTGTGGAGACAATTTACAATGTAGTCATTTATGAGACGCTCTTAATCCATTCTAGACGGGAACCCCTTTTGGTGTTTTAACTAAGCATTATGTTATACTTTAGCTATTGAAAAATAGCAGACCTACAAGCTCATAGCGCGCCACCGAGTGGCGCGCTATGAGCTTGTAGATCTGCTATTTTTGAAAAATCGTGACATGAAATATTGAGCACCACTGATATAGAAACAAAGGCATTTCAGAAAACCGTCAGCATTTCGAAGATTTTTTTTTAAATTTCAACGTCAGGCCAAAATGGGTCAATCCAGAGGGATTTACATCTATATGTGGAAAATCTATATAAAGAAACTATGAGTATAACTAAAAATACATCGCATGGATGCACCTGGGACGTATCCTCAGTGATGTATCCTGAGGTCATCACCTGGGACGTATCCTCAGTGATGTATCCTGAGGTCATCACCTGGGACGTATCCTCAGTGATGTATCCTGAGGTCATCACCTGGGACGTATCCTCAGTGATGTATCCTGAGGTCATCACCTGGGACGTATCCTCAGTGATGTATCCTGAGGTCATCACCTGGGACGTATCCTCAGTGATGTATCCTGAGGTCATCACCTGGGACGTATCCTCAGTGATGTATCCTGAGGTCATCACCTGGGACGTATCCTCAGTGATGTATCCTGAGGTCATCACCTGGGACGTATCCTCAGTGATGTATCCTGAGGTCATCACCTGGGACGTATCCTCAGTGATGTATCCTGAGGTCATCACCTGGGACGTATCCTCAGTGATGTATCCTGAGGTCAACACCTGGGACGTATCCTCAGTGATGTATCCTGAGGTCATCACCTGGGACGTATCCTCAGTGATGTATCCTGAGGTCATCACCTGGGACGTCTCCTCAGTGATGTATCCTGAGGTCATCACCTGGGACGTATCCTCAGTGATGTATCCTGAGGTCATCACCTGGGACGTATCCTCAGTGATGTATCCTGAGGTCATCACCTGGGACGTCTCCTCAGTGATGTATCCTGAGGTCATCACCTGGGACGTATCCTCAGTGATGTATCCTGAGGTCATCACCTGGGACGTATCCTCAGTGATGTATCCTGAGGTCATCACCTGGGACGTATCCTCAGTGATGTATCCTGAGGTCATCACCTGGGACGTATCCTCAGTGATGTATCCTGAGGTCATCACCTGGGACGTATCCTCAGTGATGTATCCTGAGGTCATCACCTGGGACGTATCCTCAGTGATGTATCCTGAGGTCATCACCTGGGACGTATCCTCAGTGATGTATCCTGAGGTCAACAGGGTTTCGGGTCTACCAACATCATACCCCTCACTCAGGTGACCCAGCCGGGGTTGATCAAATCCCGATTTACGTCCCAGTAGCTACCCTTGATCAGTCCATCAGGGAATGAGCAAGGCCACACAATCCGTTGCTCCGGAACTACTCTGCCGGGACTGGGAGAACCAAATTCTGGCGCGTGGAAGGACTAGGCTCTGTGGGTTGACTCCTGTGCGGGCCCCTGGGCCCCAGGGTTGACTCCTGTGCGTTGCACCAGACTTGTTGCGCTCATGCGCCCTCATGTGGCTGTTTAGACCAATTCTTGATCCGCAACCTTTTCCACATGTGGGGCAGATGTGTGTTGAACCTGGTTGGACAGGTCTTGCAGCGCGCTCATGCCGCTGCCTGCGCTTCTCTGCGCGCCTCAGGGATGTCTTGGCCTCCAGGTGGGAAACACCTGTGAGGCAGAAAGAGCGCCAGGTGTCTCGGTCTGCTGCTGTCCTTTCCAGGTTGGAGGGTGGAATGTTGCAGTCTTTGAGCAGCACCTTCATGTGGTCCTTATAGCGCTTTCGCTGTCCTCCTGCAGACCTCTGGCCGGATTGGAGTTGGCCGTAGAGGACCTGTCGAGGTAACCGGACTGCAGGCATACGGATCACATGACCTAACCAGCGGAGCTGTCTGCGTGCCAGACTCACCTCTATGCTGGAAGAGTTGGTGCGTTTGTAGATCTCCTCATAGGTCATGTGGTGCTCCCATGTGATGCCCAGGATCCTTCGTAGACAGCGGATGTGAAAGGCCTCTAGGGATCGTATGTGCCGTCTGTATGGTGTCCAGGCTTCCGCACCATACAGTAGTGTGGACACACATACTGCATGGTAAACTGCTGCCTTGGTTGAGGCCTTCAAGTTTTTGTTGGTGAAGACCCGTGACCTTAGGCGACCAAACGCGGCGGAGGCAAGGTTGATGCAGGCTTGGATGTCCGCATCAACATTACAGCTGTCGGAAAGGATGCTGCCGAGGTACTTGAAGTGTGGTACCGTTTCCAGAGGGGTGTTGTCAATGTAGAAGACTGGTGTGGGAGTGTGTGTGGAGCTTGGTTGGTGGACTATTTGTGTCTTCTTGATATTAACTTGAAGACCGACAGCTCTGTACGTGGCAGCTACCACATTGAGGGCATGCTGAAGGGACTCAGGGGAGTGAGCAATCAGCGCGCAGTCATCCGCATACTGGAGTTCGCGGACTTGGAGGGCAGTAGTCTTTGTGTATGCCTGGAGGCGTCGGATGTTAAATAGATTTCCATCCAGGCGGAAACTAATGCTGACTCCATCCGTGTTCTCCAGACGTTTATGGGTGATGATTGTAACTGCTGTGAGGAATATATTGAAAATGACAGGAGCTAAAACTCCAATCTTGACATCGAAGGGGTCAGATAGTTGTCCACCCATTCGAACCCTGGCTTGCATGCCATCATGGAACTGTTGGAGGATGGAGAGGAAGTTGGGTGGGACCCCAAACCGGCTGAGTATGCTCCAGAGAAGCTTTCGGTCTACTGTGTCGAAAGCCTTCGACAAGTCAATGAAAGCCATAAACAGATCTTGTTTGTGTTCTCTGGATTTCTCCTGTATTTGCCTGGCGGCAAAGATCATGTCTGTTGTGCTGCGGTCCTTACGGAAACCACATTGGGTTTCTGGCAAGATGTTCTCTGAGATGTGTGTCGCCAGGCGAGAGAACATGATCCTTGTCAGAACTTTGCCTGCAACTGACAGGAGTGACACACCTCTGCTGTTGTCGCAAGCGGACTTATCACCTTTCTTTTTATAGATTGTGATAATGGTGGCATCTTTCCAGTCTTGTGGGACAGTCTAGATGTGACATCTACAGTAGAACTAGATGAACTAGATGTGACATCTACAGTAGAACTAGATGAACTAGATGTGACATCTACAGTAGATATAGAACTAGATGAACTAGATGTGACATCTACAGTAGAACTAAATGAACTAGATGTGACATCTACAGTAGAACTAGATGAACTAGATGTGACATCTACAGTAGAACTAGATATAGAGCTAGATGAACTAGATATAGAGCTAGATGAACTAGATGTGACATCTACAGTAGAACTAGATATAGAACTAGATGAACTAGATATAGAGCTAGATGATCTAGATGTGACATCTACAGTAGAACTAGATGAACTAGATATAGAGCTAGATGATCTAGATGTGACATCTACAGTAGAACTAGATATAGAGCTAGATGAACTAGATATAGAGCTAGATGATCTAGATGTGACATCTACAGTAGAACTAGATGAACTAGATATAGAGCTAGATGATCTAGATGTGACATCTACAGTAGAACTAGATGAACTAGATATAGAGCTAGATGATCTAGATGTGACATCTACAGTAGAACTAGATATAGAGCTAGATGAACTAGATATAGAGCTAGATGATCTAGATGTGACATCTACAGTAGAACTAGATATAGAGCTAGATGAACTAGATATAGAGCTAGATGATCTAGATGTGACATCTACAGTAGAACTAGATATAGAACTAGATGAACTAGATGTGACATCTACAGTAGAACTAGATGAACTAGATGTGACATCTACAGTAGAACTAGATGAACTAGATGTGACATCTACAGTAGAACTAGATATAGAACTAGATGAACTAGATATAGAGCTAGATGAACTAGATATAGAACTAGATGAACTAGATGTGACATCTACAGTAGAACTAGATATAGAACTAGATGAACTAGATATAGAACTAGATGATCTAGATATAGAGCTAGATGATCTAGATGTGACATCTACAGTAGAACTAGATATAGAGCTAGATGAACTAGATATAGAGCTAGATGATCTAGATGTGACATCTACAGTAGAACTAGATATAGAGCTAGATGAACTAGATATAGAGCTAGATGATCTAGATGTGACATCTACAGTAGAACTAGATATAGAACTAGATGAACTAGATGTGACATCTACAAAAGAACTAGATGAACTAGATATAGAGCTAGATGATCTAGATATAGAGCTAGATGATCTAGATGTGACATCTACAGTAGAACTAGATATAGAGCTAGATGAACTAGATATAGAGCTAGATGATCTAGATGTGACATCTACAGTAGAACTAGATATAGAGCTAGATGAACTAGATGTGACATCTACAGTAGAACTAGATGAACTAGATATAGAGCTAGATGAACTAGATGTGACATCTACAGTAGAACTAGATATAGAACTAGATGAACTAGATGTGACATCTACAAAAGAACTAGATGAACTAGATATAGAGCTAGATGATCTAGATGTGACATCTACAGTATAACTAGATATAGAGCTAGATGAACTAGATATAGAACTAGATGAACTAGATGTAGAACTAGATGAACTAGACAGTACCTGCTGTTCAACCTGGACCTTCTGCAGGTCTTTCAGGGCCCGTTCTGCTCTGGTCCTCTCATCTAGAGCTCCCATAGCCTGAAAAACACAGTTACCATAGCAACATTAACCATTACACCCTGGTCCTCTCATCTAGAGCTCCCATAGCCTGAAAAACACCGTAACAACATTAACCCATAGCCTGAAAAACACACCATATTATTAGCCCATAGCCTGAAAAACATCACATATTATTAACCCATAGCCTGAAAAACACCACATATTAACCCATAGCCTGAAAAACACAACATATTAACCCATAGCCTGAAAAACACAACATATTATTAACCCATAGCCTGAAAAACACAACATATTATTAACCCATAGCCTGAAAAACACAACATATTATTAACCCATAGCCTGAAAAACATAACATATTATTAACCCATAGCCTGAAAAACACAACATATTATTAACCCATAGCATTAAAAAAAAAACGTTAACATAACAACATTATACCATATCTACACAATGTAACATAACACCAAGTCAAGTGATAATAAAAGACCAGCAGTAGTATAGTATAGTATAGTATAGTATAGTATAGTATAGTATAGTATAGTATAGTATAGTATAGTATAGTATAGTATAGTATAGTATAGTATAGTATATGTGGAGTTATTCATACCATTTGATGCATTCTGCTATAAGTTGCATCAGACTAACCATGGCACCCTATATGGAGCCATGAGTTACTAACCATGGCACCCTATATGGAGCCATGAGTTCATCAGACTAACCATGGCACCCTATATGGAGCCATGAGTTCATCAGACTAACCATGGCACCCTATATGGAGCCATGAGTTCATCAGACTAACCATGGCACCCTATATGGAGCCATGAGTTACTAACCATGGCACCCTATATGGAGCCATGAGTTCATCAGACTAACCATGGCACCCTGTATGGAGCCATGAGTTCATCAGACTAACCATGGCACCCTATATGGAGCCATGAGTTCATCAGACTAACCATGGCACCCTATATGGAGCCATGAGTTCATCAGACTAACCATGGCACCCTATATGGAGCCATGAGTTCATCAGACTAACCATGGCACCCTATATGGAGCCATGAGTTCATCAGACTAACCATGGCACCCTATATGGAGCTATGAGTTCATCAGACTAACCATGGCACCCTATATGGAGCCATGAGTTCATCAGACTAACCATGGCACCCTATATGGAGCCATGAGTTCATCAGACTAACCATGGCACCCTATATGGAGCCATGAGTTCATCAGACTAACCATGGCACCCTATATGGAGCCATGAGTTCATCAGACTAACCATGGCACCCTGTATGGAGCTATGAGTTCATCAGACTAACCATGGCACCCTATATGGAGCTATGAGTTCATCAGACTAACCATGGCACCCTATATGGAGCCATGAGTTCATCAGACTAACCATGGCACCCTGTATGGAGCCATGAGTTCATCAGACTAACCATGGCACCCTGTATGGAGCCATGAGTTCATCAGACTAACCATGGCACCCTATATGGAGCCATGAGTTACTAACCATGGCACCCTATATGGAGCCATGAGTTACTAACCATGGCACCCTATATGGAGCCATGAGTTCATGCATCAGACTAACCATGGCACCCTATATGGAGCCATGAGTTCATCAGACTAACCATGGCACCCTATATGGAGCCATGAGTTCATCAGACTAACCATGGCACCCTATATGGAGCCATGAGTTCATCAGACTAACCATGGCACCCTGTATGGAGCCATGAGTTCATCAGACTAACCATGGCACCCTATATGGAGCCATGAGTTCATCAGACTAACCATGGCACCCTATATGGAGCCATGAGTTCATCAGACTAACCATGGCACCCTATATGGAGCCATGAGTTCATCAGACTAACCATGGCACCCTGTATGGAGCCATGAGTTCATCAGACTAACCATGGCACCCTATATGGAGCCATGAGTTCATGCATCAGACTAACCATGGCACCCTATATGGAGCCATGAGTTCATCAGACTAACCATGGCACCCTGTATGGAGCCATGAGTTCATCAGACTAACCATGGCACCATGTATGGAGCCATGAGTTCATCAGACTAACCATGGCACCCTATATGGAGCCATGAGTTCATCAGACTAACCATGGCACCCTATATGGAGCCATGAGTTCATCAGACTAACCATGGCACCCTGTATGGAGCCATGAGTTCATCAGACTAACCATGGCACCCTGTATGGAGCCATGAGTTCATCAGACTAACCATGGCACCCTGTATGGAGCCATGAGTTCATCAGACTAACCATGGCACCCTATATGGAGCCATGAGTTCATCAGACTAACCATGGCACCCTGTATGGAGCCATGAGTTCATCAGACTAACCATGGCACCCTGTATGGAGCCATGAGTTCATCAGACTAACCATGGCACCCTATATGGAGCCATGAGTTCATCAGACTAACCATGGCACCCTATATGGAGCCATGAGTTCATCAGACTAACCATGGCACCCTATATGGAGCCATGAGTTCATCAGACTAACCATGGCACCCTATATGGAGCCATGAGTTCATCAGACTAACCATGGCACCCTATATGGAGCCATGAGTTCATCAGACTAACCATGGCACCCTATATGGAGCCATGAGTTCATCAGACTAACCATGGCACCATGTATGGAGCCATGAGTTCATCAGACTAACCATGGCACCCTATATGGAGCCATGAGTTCCCAGAGTTCATCAGACTAACCATGGCACCCTATATGGAGCCATGAGTTCATCAGACTAACCATGGCACCCTATATGGAGCCATGAGTTCATCAGACTAACCATGGCACCATGTATGGAGCCATGAGTTCATCAGACTAACCATGGCACCCTATATGGAGCCATGAGTTCCCAGAGTTCATCAGACTAACCATGGCACCCTATATGGAGCCATGAGTTCATCAGACTAATCATGGCACCCTATATGGAGCCATGAGTTCATCAGACTAATCATGGCACCCTATATGGAGCCATGAGTTCCTTGAGATCCATGAGATCTTGAAGCCGACCCCCGAGCAGGTCCGCCTCTCAGGAGGTTATACGGCAGGACAAGGCTATTTTCTGCCTCTTTCTGTAAAAACACCAACGGAGGCAGAAGTCTTAGTTAACTGACCAAGGCTTAGGCCTTTGCAACCACAAGAATTGAGCCGTGTAAACACACGATCTAACTTCTAAATGGACTAAAGGTATGAGACTAGATCTATTTCTGTATTAACATTATATCATTGCTTATTAGTACAATATCAGTTAAATAGCTGTAAACATAATGTGCTATTTGCTCTGTTTCTTTTGTCATCCTTATAGGTTTTAATTACCTGACACAGTCTGACTGACACAGTCTGACTGACAAAGGTCTGACTGACACAGTCTAACCAACTATTACTGTCTTGCTTGAGTCTTGCTATTCTCATAAACTAGAGTTTAGGCCGACAGGCAAACTGAATCCATCCATTTGTAATCCTAGTCCTACCAACGTGTGCGTTAATTATATGTGTAATGAAATGACCAATAAATAATGTAAAAGACACTGGTTGGGATTATTTAAACACTGGAGTAACAGTTTCAAGCTTTAGCATTAAACAGTATATGTCCGAGTACTTTGCTTAGTAGTAACTATTTAGTCGTTATAGGCCGTCCCAGGGGCCTTAGGTCTGATATAAATACCTCAATTGTGCACGATTGAACAAATCAATTAATTAAGCAGCAATAAAAGGTGAAAATATTAGATTCCGGGACAGTAATTAAAACCTCTTTTAGCGCTATTAAAGCGACTTAAAGTAGGAAAGTCAGCACAGAGGACAGCTGAAGGACAAAGGACACCTTCTCACCAACCACTCCAGGGAGCGGCCCTCCTGCCCTACAGGCCTGGACAGCGGAGACCCCAGATCCTGGATCCAATCCACGCTGAACCTCGTTGACAAGCTTGTATGCTCTACGTAAAGGGAAGTGAACAAGCTGTTTTAATCTCATATTGGACAAAATAAAGTCCATTTTGAGTGAATTTGGAGGGAGAGAAGGAACTGCTCTGCCCCCCCCCCCCCCCCTCCAACTGCCTGACCAGGGCTCACAGCAGGGGGTTTATGACTGCCTCTTGCAATGTTGACTTAGCTACTCTGGGGCAAGAGAGTTGTAAACTGCTGTGAGATGCTAGCAGCTGACTGGTAGCAGCATCTAGAATAGATTAGCGTTGAGCTAGTGGATCTGCTATATTCAAGCCTGAGCAACTAGCTTTTAGCTACTGATAGCTTAGCAGGGAGATAGCCTAGCAGTGAGCTTGCTCACCCCTAGCCACCAACTGACTTTGAAGTGACCTCACCGCTGAGTGAGCTTGTAGACCTGCTGCTCATTTCAAGAACCAAACTGTCTTTGAATTGACTTTGCTCCTATAATCCACTGCCATCACCAGTACAAAAGGGTCATTAAAGCTGACATTGGATATTACATAGTGACTTTTGCACAGCTAGTGTTCATCAGACATTGTTTCACAATACAGGCATCTAACTCCAGGAAGCTACTGATTGTTTATACTGTGCATCAAGACTTCTAAATAGGCCTATTTTGACATTGCTATCCGTTGTCCACCTATTAAATCATAATAGCGTAAAACAACAAACATGGCGCAAGTTGAACTAGAAACGCTTAAAAAGAGTAGAGCAACAGCACAATCGTCTTTCTCCAGGAATGCTACCAAACTGGAAACAAGCGTTAATAGCGAGCATACCTCAGAGGATGACTTAACTAACGGATGGCAAACATTGCGAGCAGACTATGCAAAATTATCCGATGCTACGACTGACTATATCGACGCTCTCACTGAGGCAGACGCTGACGCTAATGCCACTGCCATAGAGGAGATTCATGGCAAGCTAACCACCTGTACCCAGAGATGTAGAGATGTGGAGATAAAGGCAAGAAAAGCAGTGTGGGAGTATCACGCAAAACCATGGACCGAGTCTGTAGAAAGCAGTGCCAAGGAAAATATAGACCTCATCAAAGCTCTCTGCGCCACCCCTGCGACCGCAGAGGTCAGGCGTAGTAACCGGCAGGATTTGGAAGGGAAACTATATGAAATGGAGGAACAGCTGGCTAAATGGAAAGATAAGATCCCCACAGAGCATGCTATAAAAAGCCAAGAGGTGTATGCCCGTTTAAAGCAAGCAAAAGAAAATATGTTTAGCCAGTGGGAGAGAATGGAGATCGATGAGGGGTCAGATTCATCCGGAGTGAGTCAAGCGACGGTCCTCAGTTTCCCACCTAGACAAGATCTCCGAGGATGGTCTAAAAGAGGTGAAGAAGAAGGGCATCCGGAAGGCAACAGTGGCAAGCAGTACCCTACAACTCCAGCTGTGACATATATGACAGAAGGAGGAGGCCCGTCCATGCATGTTCAAGCTGCAACGTCTTCACAGAGGGTGATGGGCGGAGCCAGTCAAGGCCAAACGCTCTCATCACAGTACCAGTCTGGACCCGATGTGAAACCACCCACCAGCGGAGCACAAAGCCAGTGGGGTTATCCTGGCAGCACACAGCAAGCATACAGCCACGCAGCGCCCTCTGGAAGCCAAACCATGATGCAAGGAAGTTCTGGGGGATCCCAGGTCACGAGGCCTAAGATAAAACTTGCTGCTGTTGAACCACCAAGATTCTGCGGTGACAGGAGAGATTACTGGCGCTGGCGCGAAGAATGGCAGAATGTTCTTGATCAAGGCGATCCGTCCGGTTCAGATGACTGCAGGAAGTTCTACCTGCTGAACAGTGTGGATGGAAAACTGAGAAGAGACCTTGGACTGGACCACTGCAGAGGGACACTTGATATCTTCCGGCTCCTAGACAACCGTTATGGCAACAAAACGCTGACGGCCCGTCTGATAATGAAAGACCTGGATGCAGTGCCAGCCGTTAGGGGCCACCAACCAAGGCTAACTATAAACTTGATCCAACTGATACAAAGAGCACTGAGTGACCTGCGAGGTCTTCAGTTGGAGCACGCCATCAACAATCCGATGACTGTCAATTCCATAGAGGGAAAACTGCCTGTAAACATCAGAGAGAAGTGGCTATTTTTCCAGCAAGATCAGTACAACGGCGTCACACCTGATAATTACTTTAACAGGCTCTTGCTTTTCCTGCAGAGAGAAGAGCAGGTCCTAGAGATGATGGATGATGATCTGATTCCAACAACAAACCTTGCCGCGGTCGTGAAATCTCAACAAAATGATCGGCCCAGAGGTAGAGGAAGAGAGAGGTCGTCGTACACAAAGTCCACTGCCAGTGAAGTAAAAGCAGAGTATAAGCGAAACACCTGTATTATGTGCGGCGATGTGACACATGGAAACAGATTTTTCAACTGCCAGGCTTTCAGGAAGGCTAACGCGACAGAGAGAAGAGCTAAAGTGAAGAAAGCTGGACTTTGCCCGAAATGCCTGCGCTCACACAAAGCTGACGGAGTGTGCGAGGAAAGATTTCTCTGCTCGAAATAAGAGTGCAGGAAGAGAGGTGGCCCAGCTGACCATAATTTCCTACTCTGCCTCAGTTACAAGCCACAGCAGGCAAGGAAGGACGCCAGAGAGGCCAAGGAGGAAACTCAAACAGGAAAGAGGGAAGGAAGACCTCGAGGCCCAACAGAAGAGCAGAACACCTTGTTGGATGGATTGAATCTAAGCAAACAGCAACGTGAAGCTGTTGTGAAGGCGTTCACAAATAAAGTGACCTCCCTGGCACAGAACAGAAGAGTAAAAGAGCTCCCAGTCCTGATGATGATACTGAACGTCACAACGAACGGAGGCGACTGCGTTGGCACCCTGATAGACCTTGCCTCAGACACAAACTATATTGCACACCGAGCTGCAGAAAGACTTGGGCTGACCGGAGAGGCAATCACACTGGTCGTGTATGGTGTCGGAAAGATGGCAACCAAAGTCAAAACAAGAAGATACCTTGTGAAGATAAAAGTGTGGACCCCACGAAAAACCTTGAGGCTTCATGAGATGATCTGCTATGGCCTTGAAGACATCACCACAGCAGGTAGAGTGATAGACTCTGAGAAGCTGGAAAAGTTCTTCCCAGGAACCCAGCCGGGAGAGTTAACCCGTCCAGGGAGGATTGACCTACTCATCAGTACAAGAGAGGGACGCCTGGCACCACAAAGAATGAAGATGTCAGGTGACCTT
This sequence comes from Electrona antarctica, assembly GCF_951216825.1. Lineage (NCBI taxonomy): Eukaryota > Metazoa > Chordata > Actinopteri > Myctophiformes > Myctophidae > Electrona > Electrona antarctica. The sequence goes on along the minus strand of NW_027637958.1, from coordinate 270,068 downwards.
GTGCTATGGGATGGGCCTTTGGGGAAAACAGTGTCCGGGGCACATCCAGACCTCTTTGAAGAAGTAGAGATGATGACACGCTACTCCTCAACTCACTTTGCACGCTCTATGAGAACGACTGCCGTCAGAGTGGAGGAATACCCCACAACAGACCTAAATGAGCACGATGTGAAAATAGGAACCACATCGGCCAGCAGCGAAGACGTTTTTGCCTGGTTCAAGTGGGACAGCGTTGGAGCTGCCTGCGTACCTGCCTGTGGAGGCTGCCGCTGTGGTAGCTGCCCGCCAGGAGGAAAAGAGATGTCGCTGGCAGATGAAAGGGAGACCGAAATAATCAAAGCTGGCCTGACCTTCAAGGAAAAAGATGAACACAGTGGAGAACCCCACTGGGACACGAAATATCCCTGGAAGGAGTCACCAGCATCGCTCCCCAACAACCGCAAAGCAGTGGAATCGACATTCCTGAGGACGGAGAAACGTCTCCAGAAGGATCCAAAGTGGAAAGAAGCCTACACCAGGCAAATCCACGAGATGATTGAAAGAGGAGCTGCCAAGAAGCTAACGAAATCCATGATGGAAGATTGGAATGGAGCAGTCTGGTATGTGAGTCACCTGACAGCACCCAACCCGCACTCTGTCACCACACCGGTGAGGATAGTGTGGGACAGCAGCCAGGAATACAGAGGTGTAAGCCTGAACAGCATCCTACTGAAAGGACCAGACGTGCTGAACCCCATCAGAGCCGTATTGCTCAGATTCCGGGAAGGAATTCATGCAGCCATTGGAGACATCAAGAAGATGTACCACTCAGTGTGGCTTGAAGAGGAAGAAGTCCACGTTCACCGCTTCCTGTGGAGAGACTCGCCACAGGAGGAATTTGAAGACTATGCCGTTGTGAGGGTGAACATGGGCGACAAACCAGCTGGGTGCATCGCGCAAGTGGCCTGCTAATCTGCCTCAGTTCGCTCACCTTGCTGAAGAAAGACAAGTTATCCAATGCAACAGCTACATGGATGACATATTTTCATCGAACAATGACCTGAACAAGCTGGAACAGACCTTGAAGGGAGTAGAAAACATCCTGAGAACCGGTGGCTTCCACCTCAAGCCCTGGGTCCGGTCCGGTCAAAGTGGGAGGCCCAATGCGACAGAAACGAAACCAGAGACACCGATTCTGCCTAACCAACTCACAGGAGAAGACAGCAAAGCCCTGGGAGTCGGCTACCTCGTCCAAGACGATAAGCTCTTCATCATGGGCTCCATCAATTTCTCCCAAAGAAAGCAAAAAATGAGGATGGGAGCTGACCTGAACGAAGAGGAAGTCATAGAGGAAACGCCAAACCCTTTGACTAGAAGAATGCTGTTAAGTCAGGTGGCTGGAATATATGACCCGATTGGCCTTGTGTCACCGCTGAAGCAGAAGGGAGTTATACTCGTGAGAAGAGCCTTCCAAGAAGCCGGCAAGATGACGAAAGACACCTGGGACGAGCCACTATCTGAAGAGCTCCGTGAAAAAGCAGTAGAACTGTTCACAGAGTACGCAAGACTGAGCAACATCAAATTTCAAAGAAGTATCACGCCCGCCGGCTGGCTGGGCAAACCATGGGGCATCACTTTCTCAGATGGAAGCTGTGACTCCTATGGAGCCGTACTATACCTGCGATGGAAGACTGAAGATGGAATAGTCACCAGGCTGGTAGAGTCCAAGGCAAAACTAACCCCTCTTGACCAGAGAGGCGACCCAACCAAAGCAGAGATCTGTGGAGCTGTGTTCGCCTCCCGTCTAAAGGGCTACATGCTGAAGCATGGAAGGATAGAAGTTGAGAAGTGGTTCCACTTCGTGGACAGCCAAACTGTGCTAGGTGCCATCCAGAGAGAGAGCTACGGATTCCAAACCTTTTTCGCTAATCGCGTCGGAGAAATCCAGAAGGCTGGCCCCGCAGAAGACTGGAGGTGGATACCTGGAGCCCTCAACATCGCCGATTTAGTCACGAGAGGCAACTGCTCCCCTGAACTGCTCGGGGAGAACTCCAAGTGGCAACGTGGTCCTGACTTCCTAGCCGATCCTGAAGAAGAATGGCCGATGAAATCTGCATCTGAAGTGGCTACTGCTGCCAGAGACGTCGTGAGCAAGCTGCAAAGGAAGGCCTTCTCAGCCGTCACTACCAGAGCACAAGCCAAAAAGACGCAGACAACAGACAGTCCTGAAAGGGAAAAAGAGAAAGTCAGAAACCAAAATGACGTGCCACAAGGCTCTCCAGACACCGCTGTCTCACTAGTGGAAGCAGACAAAGAACCAAAGAAACTTTGGGGCGCGGCCCTCGTAAATCAAGTCGACCTAAGCAAATACAGCTCGCTACGAGAGCTCTGTTGTGCTATCGCTGCCATCAGAAGAGTACTGAAGATCTGGTTGTACAGGAAGACGCGAGCCCGTACACCAGCAAAGTGGGAGGTACTGTCAGTGGCAGAGAGGCAAACTGCATTCGAAGAATTGTGCCTCGCAGCACAGGAAGGAGCAGAGTTTCCTGTAACCACTCTAAACAGACTCGTGGTTCACAAGGACGAAGATTCAGGACTCTTACTGTGCCGTGGCCGAGTCCAAGGCATGGCCGCAGGAAGGCCTGGAGTACCCTTAATTCCTTACAGTGAGCGGATCAGCACCCTTCTGACAGTTTCAATCATGAAGGAGTGCCTGGAACCCTCCTAAGAATAAGGAAGAAAGCTTGGATAGTGCAAGGACCAAGAATTGCTAGAAAAGTGATCGACTCCTGAATGCACTGTTGTAAGAACAGAGCGAAAATGTGCCAACAGGTCATGAGCGATCCCCCTGTTGCACGCACAGAGCCGGCTGCACCATTTGAGTACACTACGCTGGATCTCTTCGGCCCGTACACCATCAGAGACGCAGTGAAGAAAAGAACAAGCAAGAAAGCATGGGGGATAGTCTTCTGCTGCATGGCGTCAAGAGCAATACATGCAGACATGGTAGAAGATCTCTCGACTGAAGGCTTCCTGAAAACCTTCCAACGCTTCACCGCTCTGAGAGGCCATCCCAGAAAGCTCTGGTCTGACCCTGGAACCAACTTCGTGGGAGCTAGGCCAGCACTGAAAGAACTCTACGTGTTCCTGGCAGGAATCGACAAGGAAAAAGTACAAAAGAAAGCAGCAGAGACTGGAACTGACTGGTCCTGGGTGATACACCCAGCAGACTCTCCCCATCGAAATGGAGCAGCAGAAGCAGCAGTTCGCATAATGAAGAAAGCATTGAGCAGCGTGGGAGAAGGCAACCTGACAGCACTGGAGTTCCAAACACTCCTATACCTAGCTGCCAACCTGTCTAATGAGAGGCCCATCGGAGCCAGAGCCCAGCTAATGGATTCGAGTCTCCTGTGTACCCCTTCGTCCGTCTAAGAGCGATTCAAAACGAAGTGGACAAGTTCTGGAAACGTTGGAGCCAGCTGGCAGGGCCAGACCTGTTCATCCGGAAGAAGTGGCACACACCAGCTAGGAACGTCGCAGAAGGAGACTTAGTCTGGATGGCAGACCAGAATGCGCTCAGAGGCCAGTTCAGACTAGGCCGAGTCGTGGAGGCATGTCCAGATGGAAAAGGAGTCGTCCGAGACGTAAAAGGTGAAGACGTGCCAAAGCATTCCCATCACCACAGGCCACTCCAAACAGCTCGTTAGGAGTTGCCCCACAACCACCCTCCACAGAGATGTTAGGAGGCTGGTGGTTCTTCTACCAGTAGAGGAACAATGAACTAAGAAAGATTTCCCACTGCCGGCTGGCAGTGTGCTTCAGAGAAGCCAGTACTTACAGGTGCAGCTCATACGGCTACCGCTGAGCAGGACTGATGCACAAGCCCACCGCCGTGTGGACTTGTGTGGCGGGACTGTTTAGTTGGGGGTCGTATATAGGTGCATTCTTATGCGGGTACTGGCAACACGGAAGACGTCAACAAGCGTCCGCCCCATTTTTGAGTGGTGTAAACCACTCCTACAACTGGCTTTTGTGTGCAGAAAAAAATGAGCATGGTTGCTATGTTCAAAATAATTTCTGACGTAATTAAATCACACCCGGGTGAACTGGATGACCGTAGCAACCATGGTCATTTTTTCTGCACAAAAAAAGCCAGTTGTGAAATCACATCCGGGTGTGATTTCATTACGTCAGATCAGAGCTGATCATGATTTTTTAGCATATTTGAACCTTTTTATGGACAATATGTATTTGCTTCTTTATTTAGCTTTTGGGTGAAATGTGTAATTGTTTTATTAATATAACCTTTTAGTTGCAATGACTTAATTTAGGTTGTTAGCGGTTTTCTTAGTCTTTACAGACAGAATACCGAGTGGGAGGTGTGGAGTTATTCATACCATTTGATGCATTCTGCTATAAGTTGCATGCATCAGACTAACCATGGCACCCTATATGGAGCCATGAGTTCCCAGATTAGCTATCTTGAAGCCGACCCCCGAGCAGGTCCGCCTCTCAGGAGGTTATACGGCAGGACAAGGCTATTTTCTGCCTCTTTCTGTAAAAACACCAACGGAGGCAGAAGTCTTAGTTAACTGACCAAGGCTTAGGCCTTTGCAACCACAAGAATTGAGCCGTGTAAACACACGATCTAACTTCTAAATGGACTAAAGGTATGAGACTAGATCTATTTCTGTATTAACATTATATCATTGCTTATTAGTACAATATCAGTTAAATAGCTGTAAACATAATGTGCTATTTGCTCTGTTTCTTTTGTCATCCTTATAGGTTTTAATTACCTGACACAGTCTGACTGACACAGTCTGACTGACAAAAGTCTGACTGACAAAGGTCTGACTGACACAGTCTAACCAACTATTACTGTCTTGCTTGAGTCTTGCTATTCTCATAAACTAGAGTTTAGGCCGACAGGCAAACTGAATCCATCCATTTGTAATCCTAGTCCTACCAACGTGTGCGTTAATTATATGTGTAATGAAATGACCAATAAATAATGTAAAAGACACTGGTTGGGATTATTTAAACACTGGAGTAACAGTTTCAAGCTTTAGCATTAAACAGTATATGTCCGAGTACTTTGCTTAGTAGTAACTATTTAGTCGTTATAGGCCGTCCCAGGGGCCTTAGGTCTGATATACATACCTCAATTGTGCACGATTGAACAAATCAATTAATTAAGCAGCAATAAAGGTGAAAATATTAGATTCCGGGACAGTATAGTATAGTATAGTATTATATAACAGTATTATATTATATTGAGTTTTAATATATTTGTCTTACTTGGGATTCCAGAGTTCTGAGTCTGGACTTCAGTTTATCGTTCTCCTCCTGTAGCCTCCTGATCTCCTGAGGAGAGATGAGGACACGTCCAAATAAGGAGAGGTGTCACACTTCAAATATAAACGTCTATATAAGGAGAGGTGTCACACTTCAACTATAAACGTCTATATAAGGAGAGGTGTCACACTTCAACCTATAAACGTCTATGTAAGGAGAGGTGTCACACTTCAACTATAAACACCTATAAAAGAAGAGGTGTCACACTTCAACCTATAGACGTCTATATAAGGAGAGGTGTCACACTTCAACCTATAAACGTCTATATAAGGAGAGGTGTCACACTTCAACCTATAAACGTCTATATAAGGAGAGGTGTCACACTTCAACTATAAACACCTATATAAGGAGAGGTGTCACACTTCAACCTATAAACGTCTATATAAGGAGAGGTGTCACACTTCAACCTATAAACATCTATATAAGGAGAGGTGTCACACTTCAACCTAAACGTCTATATAAGGAGAGGTGTCACACTTCAACCTATAAACGTCTATATAAGGAGAGGTGTCACACTTCAACCTATAAACGTCTATATAAGGAGAGGTGTCACACTTCAACCTATAAACACCTATATAAGGAGAGGTGTCACACTTCAACCTATAAACATCTATATAAGGAGAGGTGTCACACTTCAACCTATAAACGTCTAAATAAGGAGAGGTGTCACACTTCAACCTATAAACGTCTATATAAGGAGAGGTGTCACACTTCAACCTATAAACACCTATATAAGGAGAGGTGTCACACTTCAACTATAAACACCTATATAAGGAGAGGTGTCACACTTCAACTATAAACGTCTATATAAGGAGAGGTGTCACACTTCAACTATAAACACCTATATAAGGAGAGGTGTCACACTTCAACTATAAACACCTATATAAGGTGAGGTGTCACACTTCAACCTATAGACGTCTATATAAGGAGAGGTGTCACACTTCAACCTATAAACGTCTATATAAGGAGAGGTGTCACACTTCAACCTAAACGTCTATATAAGGAGAGGTGTCACACTTCAACCTATAAACGTCTATATAAGGAGAGGTGTCACACTTCAACTATAAACACCTATATAAGGAGAGGTGTCACACTTCAACTATAAACACCTATATAAGGTGAGGTGTCACACTTCAACCTATAGACGTCTATATAAGGAGAGGTGTCACACTTCAACCTATAAACGTCTATATAAGGAGAGGTGTCACACTTCAACTATAAACGTCTATATAAGGAGAGGTGTCAACTATAAACACCTAGATAAGGAGAGGTGTCACACTTCAACCTATAGACGTCTATATAAGGAGAGGTGTCAAACTTCAACTATAAACACCTATATAAGGAGAGGTGTCACACTTCAACCTATAAACGTCTATATAAGGAGAGGTGTCACACTTCAACCTATAAACATCTATATAAGGAGAGGTGTCACACTTCAACCTATAAACGTCTAAATAAGGAGAGGTGTCACACTTCAACCTATAAACGTCTATATAAGGAGAGGTGTCACACTTCAACCTATAAACACCTATATAAGGAGAGGTGTCACACTTCAACTATAAACACCTATATAAGGAGAGGTGTCACACTTCAACTATAAACGTCTATATAAGGAGAGGTGTCACACTTCAACTATAAACACCTATATAAGGAGAGGTGTCACACTTCAACTATAAACACCTATATAAGGTGAGGTGTCACACTTCAACCTATAGACGTCTATATAAGGAGAGGTGTCACACTTCAACCTATAAACGTCTATATAAGGAGAGGTGTCACACTTCAACCTAAACGTCTATATAAGGAGAGGTGTCACACTTCAACCTATAAACGTCTATATAAGGAGAGGTGTCACACTTCAACTATAAACACCTATATAAGGAGAGGTGTCACACTTCAACTATACACACCTATATAAGGTGAGGTGTCACACTTCAACCTATAGACGTCTATATAAGGAGAGGTGTCACACTTCAACCTATAAACGTCTATATAAGGAGAGGTGTCACACTTCAACTATAAACGTCTATATAAGGAGAGGTGTCAACTATAAACACCTAGATAAGGAGAGGTGTCACACTTCAACCTATAAACACCTATATAAGGAGAGGTGTCACACTTCAACTATAAACACCTATATAAGGAGAGGTGTCACACTTCAACTATAAACGTCTATATAAGGAGAGGTGTCACACTTCAACTATAAACACCTATATAAGGAGAGGTGTCACACTTCAACCTTTAGACGTCTATATAAGGAGGTGTCACACTTCAACTATAAACACCTATATAAGGTGAGGTGTCACACTTCAACCTATAGACGTCTATATAAGGAGAGGTGTCACACTTCAACCTATAAACGTCTATATAAGGAGAGGTGTCACACTTCAACTATAAACGTCTATATAAGGAGAGGTGTCAACTATAAACACCTAGATAAGGAGAGGTGTCACACTTCAACCTATAGACGTCTATATAAGGAGAGGTGTCAAACTTCAACCTATAAACGTCTATATAAGGAGAGGTGTCACACTTCAACTATAAACGTCTATATAAGGAGAGGTGTCAAACTTCAACCTATAAACACCTATATAAGGAGAGGTGTCACACTTCAACCTATAAACGTCTATATAAGGAGAGGTGTCACACTTCAACCTATAAACATCTATATAAGGAGAGGTGTCACACTTCAACCTATAAACGTCTAAATAAGGAGAGGTGTCACACTTCAACCTATAAACGTCTATATAAGGAGAGGTGTCACACTTCAACCTATAAACACCTATATAAGGAGAGGTGTCACACTTCAACTATAAACACCTATATAAGGAGAGGTGTCACACTTCAACTATAAACGTCTATATAAGGAGAGGTGTCACACTTCAACTATAAACACCTATATAAGGAGAGGTGTCACACTTCAACTATAAACACCTATATAAGGTGAGGTGTCACACTTCAACCTATAGACGTCTATATAAGGAGAGGTGTCACACTTCAACCTATAAACATCTATATAAGGAGAGGTGTCACACTTCAACCTAAACGTCTATATAAGGAGAGGTGTCACACTTCAACCTATAAACGTCTATATAAGGAGAGGTGTCACACTTCAACTATAAACACCTATATAAGGAGAGGTGTCACACTTCAACTATAAACACCTATATAAGGTGAGGTGTCACACTTCAACCTATAGACGTCTATATAAGGAGAGGTGTCACACTTCAACCTATAAACGTCTATATAAGGAGAGGTGTCACACTTCAACTATAAACGTCTATATAAGGAGAGGTGTCAACTATAAACACCTAGATAAGGAGAGGTGTCACACTTCAACTATAAACACCTATATAAGGAGAGGTGTCACACTTCAACCTATAGACGTCTATATAAGGAGAGGTGTCACACTTCAACCTTTAGACGTCTATATAAGGAGGTGTCACACTTCAACTATAAACACCTATATAAGGAGAGGTGTCACACTTCAACTATAAACACCTATATAAGGAGAGGTGTCACACTTCAACCTATAGACGTCTATATAAGGAGAGGTGTCAAACTTCAACTATAAACACCTATATAAGGAGAGGTGTCACACTTCAACCTATAAACGTCTATATAAGGAGAGGTGTCACACTTCAACCTATAAACGTCTATATAAGGAGAGGTGTCACACTTCAACTATAAACACCTATATAAGGAGAGGTGTCACACTTCAACCTATAAACGTCTATATAAGGAGAGGTGTCACACTTCAACCTATAACACCTATATAAGGGCGACAGGTCAACCAATAGCTACAAAGTATCCTCACCTTGTTCAACAGCTCAGACACGCCCCTTTGTTTAGACACGCCCCCTCCTCACCTTGTTCAACAGCTCAGACACGTCCCCTTTGTTCAGACACGCCCCCTCCTCACCTTGTTCAACAGCTCAGACACGCCCCTTCGTTCAGACACGCCCCCTTCATTCAGAAACGCCCCCTTCGTTCAGACACGCCCCCTCATCACCTTGTTCAACAGCTCAGACACGCCCCTTTGTTAAGACACACCCCATCCTCACATTGTTCAACAGCTCAGACACGCCCCCTCCGTTCAGACACACCCCTTCCTCACCTTGTTCAACAGCTCAGACACGCCCCCTTCGTTCAGACACGCCCCCTCCTCACCTTGTTCAACAGCTCAGACACGCCCCTTCGTTCAGACACGCCCCCTTCATTCAGACACGCCCCCTTCGTTCAGACACGCCCCCTCATCACCTTGTTCAACAGCTCAGACACGCCCCCTTCGTTCTGACACGCCCCCTTCATCCAGACACACCCCCTTTGTTAAGACACACCCCCTTCGTTAAGACACACCCCCTCCTCACCTTGTTCAACAGCTCAGACACACCCCCTTCGTTCAGTGGCGCCAACTTAGGTTTACTGGACTCCTGGTTGACCTGGGGACGAAAGGTCAAGAGGTCAAAGGTCAAGAGGTCAACTTAGGTTTACTGGACTCCTGGTTGACCTGGGGACGAAAGGTCAAGAGGTCAAAGGTCAAGAGGTCAACTTAGGTTTACTGGACTCCTGATTGACCTGGGGACGAAAGGTCAAGAGGTCAAATGTCAAGAGGTCAACTTAGGTTTACTGGACTTCTGGTTGACCTGGGGAAGAAAGGTCAAGAGGTCAACTTAGGTTTACTGGACTCCTGATTGACCTGGGGACGAAAGGTCAAGAGGTCAACTTAGGTTTACTGGACTCCTGATTGACCTGGGGACGAAAGGTCAAGAGGTCAAAGGTCAAGAGGTCAACTTAGGTTTACTGGACTCCTGGTTGACCTGGGGAAGAAAGGTCAAGAGGTCAACTTAGGTTTACTGGACTCCTGGTTGACCTGGGGAAGAAAGGTCAAGAGGTCAACTTAGGTTTACTGGATTCCTGGTTGACCTGAACTTAGCCAATTTCCTTAGACAGTACAGTTGTTCTGTTGCAAAAAGAAAAAAGAAAAACAATAAAATAGACCTAGTCATTCTCTTGTATTATACTAGAATTTCGCGGGCCTTCGGCCCGCTCATCCTAGCGCCATGCGATGCGTCGCAAATGGGAAGAAGGCAATGGCAACCAATTATGTTTTCATTCATGCATTTGCTTGGAAAGTGCAAAGTTGCCAAGCTGGCTGAGTGGCCCTGTTTGGTTTTGGTGGATTTGCGTATGAAAGCGAGCATGGCAAGGCGCAGGAACAGTATACTGTACTGTACTGTGCTGTACTGTAAGTCTTTGTACTGTACTCATGTGTACTGTACTGTACTGTTCTCTGTACTGTTGTTATTAGTGTTGTGTTCTTATTTTGTATTATTATTATTACATGGATTAATATTCTGATGTGAGCTTTCTTTCTGTACTGTACTCATGTGTACTGTACTGTTCTCTGTACTGTTGATATTATTGTTATTAGTGTAGTGTTCTTATTTTTTATTATGATTATTATTGAAAGAGAGCATGGCAAGGCGCAGGAACAGTATACTGTACTGTACTGTAAGTCTTTGTACTGTACTGTACTCTGTACTGTTATTAGTGTTGTGTTCTTATTTATTATTATTATTATTACATGGATTAATATTCTGATGTACTGTACTGTACTGTTCTCTGTACTGTTGATATTATAGTTGTTATTAGTGTTGTGTTCTTATTTTTTATTATTATTATATGGATTAATATTCTGATGTGAGCTTTTTTTCTGTACTGTACTGTACTCATGTGTACTGTACTGTTCTCTGTACTGTTGTTATTATTATTAGTGTAGTGTTCTTATTTTGTATTATTATTATTATTATTATTATTATTAGCGTTTTGTGGCGTGTGTGTGTGTGTGTGTGCGTGCCATTTCAGCTGCATCGCGAGGCGATCCAAAATCCCCCCCCGCGCACGCACGCACACACCACACACACACACGTGTCTGCAGTGACACTGCGTTGTACACAGCTGTTTTGTGTTGCAGCGCGTTGTTGCAGCGCGCGCGTGTGTGCGTGTAGTGTTGGTGTTGTTGTTCTTATCCATATATGTGCCTCGGTTCGTCCCGATTGTACCACGCCAGGTGTCGACGCGGTCGTGTTTGCATTATTGTAACTGTATGTAATCGCGGCGCTCTCCATCCAAGTTAGAATCAGTGTAGAACCTGTGTTGTTGTTATTCTTCTTCTACTTTTGGTTTCCGGCAGGCTGTACACTGTGTGTGTGTGTGTGTGTGTGTGTGTGTGTGTGTGTGTGTGTGTGTGTGTGTGTGTGTGTGTGTGTGTGTAACTTCCGGTAGTGTTTCCGGAAGTGTGAAAGGTAACACGAAACACACGTGGGTCACGTGGTGGGGTTTGGAGCCATTGGGAAGGGGTGATGTAGTGTTGCCAGGTCCACGTATTGTAAGCGAGTGGTAGTGTGTGTAAGTATAGGCTGTAGGAAGTCAGGGTTTGCGGCCTTGTTTACATAAACGTGGCAACAATGTTGGCGGCGCAGCCAATGAAAAGAGGGGAATCACGGGATGCAGTGTTGCCAGGTCCGCGAATTGTAAGCGAGTTGTAAGTAGCGTGTTGAATGGCATTTTTTCTGGGCTTGTTTTCATAGACCTGGCAACATGTGAGTGTGCGTGCGGGGGTGTGGGTGCTTGGGGAGATATTGTTTGTTGTGAAGAGATACAATGCCGGCGTGGGTGTGGAAGGGAGGCAACGTTGGTGTCAGTGCAATGAGTAATGTTCCGCGGGTGGTGTTGAGGGTCGGCGTTCGGCGCGATATGAGGAGATAGCGGCCGAACGACGCGGAGGGTAAGTGTGTGACGTCACTGCCGTGTGAGTGTAGTGTGTTGCAGTGTGTCAGTGATGTGTCAGTGATGTATGCAGTGTGTGACTTTGGGTCCCTTTTCCTGGGTTGGGTACAACTTCTATATATGAGAACCCAGGTACCAGGAGGTACAACTTCTATATATGAGAACCCAGGTACCAGGAGGTACAACTTCTCACTTATATAGATTATATATATATATCGTACTTGTATTATTTCCCACCACGGAGTAACCTCTCAGACTATCCAGCATAAAGTCTAGTAAGGCCGGCAGTGTCGTAGGTAGGCCAATCAGAGGCCGGCAGTGTCGTAGGTAGGCCAATCAGAGGCCGGCAGTGTCGTAGGTAGGCCAATCAGAGGCCGGCAGTGTCGTAGGTAGGCCAATCAGAGGCCGGCAGTGTCGTAGGTAGGCCAATCAGAGGCCGGCAGTGTCATAGGTAGGCCAATCAGAGGCCGGCAGTGTCGTAGGTAGGCCAATCAGAGGCCGGCAGTGTCGTGGGTAGGCCAATCAGAGGCCGGCAGTGTCGTAGGTAGGCCAATCAGAGGCAATATATATTCTTTCAGAGCGAACGTTTTTAAACTCAAATAGGTTTCTCAGAAAACTGTCCAAAAATGGGTTGGAGTGTGTCTAGTGTTTCTGTTCTCACCTTACTGGCTGACTTAAAGTCTGTCTTCTCCAACTCGGCCACTTGCTCCAACAGCTCCCTGTGACACACAGGGTCGGTTCGGTGAGTCGACGACACAGGAGAGAAAGAAAGAGTTATTATGAAGCTTAACATCTCACACATTGATTATAGTGTAAAGTTGATCTGTTAGGATTACCGTTAGGGCCGTAGGGGTGTACGTTCTTTTTAATTATCGTTCGAACCACTTCAAAATGGTAAATGGTGCATTTATATAAAGGTGCTTTACATAGATTGTGCATTACATTCACCCATTCACACACACATTCACACACCTTTACATAGATTGTGCATTACATTCACCCATTCACACACACATCCACACACCTTTACATAGATGGTGCATTACATTCACCCATTCACACACACCTTTACATAGATTGTGCATTACATTCACCCATTCACACACACATTCACACACCTTTACATAGATTGTGCATTACATTCACACACACATTCACACACCTTTACATAGATTGTGCATTACATTCACACACACATTCACACACCTTTACATAGATTGTGCATTACATTCACCCATTCACACACCTTTACATAGATTGTGCATTACATTCACCCATTCACACACCTTTACATAGATTGTGCATTACATTCACCCATTCACACACACACATTCACACACCGACGGTGGAGGAAACCGTGCAAGGCACCAACCTGCACATCAGGAGCAATCAGGGGTTCAGAGTCTTGCTCAAGGACACTTCCACACTAACTCTGGGGGAGCCCACAGGGATCGAACCGGGAACCTTAGGGTTCCCATCCGGGCCGCTCTGGCATAGAGGCAGCTCCCGGTAGGATCCACCAGTGCTTTAGCAGACAGTTTGAGAGGGGGAGAGGTGGTGGAGTTAGCTGCTTTATAGCAGACAGTTTGAGAGGGGGAGAGGTGGTGGAGTTAGCTGCTTTATAGCAGACAGTTTGAGAGGGGGAGAGGTGGTGGAGTTAGCTGCTTTATAGCAGACAGTTTGAGGGTCCAATGGAGTTAAGAGGTTTTGTCCAAAGCACTTTTTACTACTTCCCATTGGTTCAATATTTTCAAAACAACACACAGACGTAAACCTAAAAAATGGAGTTATGAGGTTTCCTCCCGACAGCTACAAATATTATATATATAGATTATAAAAGCCATAACAGTTTAAAAGAAAGTCCAAATGCTGCATGGTGTCTCTGAATAGGCTGGAAACCTCATTACGTCCAGAACTGTTTCTATTCCCCGTTCAGCAGATCTAAAAGACCTCATTACGTCCAGAACTGATTCTATTCCCCGTTCAGCAGATCTAAAAGACCTCATTACGTCCAGAACTGTTTCTATTCCCCGTTCAGCAGATCTAAAAGACCTCATTACGTCCAGAACTGTTTCTATTCCCCGTTCAGCAGATCTAAAAGACCTCATTACGTCCAGAACTGTTTCTATTCCCCGTTCAGCAGATCTAAAAGACCTCATTACGTCCAGAACTGTTTCTATTCCCCGTTCAGCAGATCTAAAAGACCTCATTACGTCCAGAACTGTTTCTATTCCCCGTTCAGCAGATCTAAAAGACCTCATTACGTCCAGAACTGATTCTATTCCCCGTTCAGCAGATCTAAAAGACCTCATTACGTCCAGAACTGTTTCTATTCCCCGTTCAGCAGATCTAAAAGACCTCATTACGTCCAGAACTGTTTCTATTCCCCGTTCAGCAGATCTAAAAGACCTCATTACGTCCAGAATTGTTTCTATTCCCCGTTCAGCAGATCTAAAAGACCTCATTACGTCCAGAACTGTTTCTATTCCCCGTTCAGCAGATCTAAAAGACCTCATTACGTCCAGAACTGTTTCTATTCCCCGTTCAGCAGATCTAAAAGACCTCATTACGTCCAGAACTGATTCTATTCCCCGTTCAGCAGATCTAAAAGACCTACATGTCTTGCTCTGTTGTAATTCTGTCTCAACATATTTTACAGTCCCTGAAAAAAAAAAAAAAAAACAGCCTTACCAGAAACACTGCTTTAAAACAGCAGAGAAATCATATCGTGTCAGTCAGTCAGTCAGTCAGTCAGTCAGTCAGCCAGCCAGCCAGCCAGCCAGCCAGCCAGCCAGCCAGCCAGCCAGCCAGCCAGCCAGTCAGTCAGCCAGCCAGCCAGTCAGTCAGCCAGCCAGCCAGTCAGCCAGCCAGTCAGTCAGTCAGCCAGCCAGCCAGCCAGTCAGTCAGCCAGCCAGCCAGTCAGTCAGCCAGCCAGCCAGCCAGCCAGTCAGCCAGCCAGCCAGCCAGCCAGCCAGCCAGCCAGCCAGCCAGCCAGCCAGCCAGTCAGTCAGCCAGCCAGCCAGCCAGTCAGCCAGCCAGCCAGCCAGTCAGTCAGTCAGTCAGAAACCGCTTATCTCCAGATTCTAACCTTTTCTGTGTTTTTATTTTGTTTTGTACATTAACGTCCCCCATGATCACACTACACACTTTTCTTTTTAAAGATTTCAACCCTGACAGTTTGGGACATATGAGGTTTCCACCTGACAGAGACCATATGCTACAATCATAATAATAACAGAGTTAAATATCACTACATTTG
This sequence comes from Electrona antarctica, assembly GCF_951216825.1. Classification (NCBI taxonomy): domain Eukaryota; kingdom Metazoa; phylum Chordata; class Actinopteri; order Myctophiformes; family Myctophidae; genus Electrona; species Electrona antarctica. The sequence continues at coordinate 254,680 of NW_027637958.1, read as the reverse complement.
AAATGCTGCGATTTTTCAAAAATAGCAGATCTACAAGCTCATAGCGCTGCACCGAGTGCCGCGCTATGAGCTTGTAGATCTGCTATTTTTCAATAGCTAAAGCATAACATAATGCTAACACCAAATGGGGTTCCCCCCCCCAAAATGGGTTAAACTGCCTTTTAGCTGCCTTGACCCTTTGGTGAACTAACTCAACGGTATACTTCCTGGGCTGTGAGAAAAGGAAGTCTTTCTGAACAGGTGGCTGCTGTTTTCCTTTTGTTTTCTCTTTTCTTTCGGTGGTGTTTTGTTTTTCATCTGTCACGAAGGCGCTGAGCAGAAGCTTGTGGTTTCCTCCTGGAGGCGTTCAGCTCTCACACAACATCTGGTGACATCATAATGTCAGCGTACACCAGAGGTGATGGAGAGGGCCACTATAGTTCCACACTCACTCCAGAGGGCCACTATAGTTCCACACTCACTCCAGAGGGCCACTATAGTTCCACACTCACTCCAGAGGGCCACTATAGTTCCACACTCACTCCAGAGGGCCACTATAGTTCCACACTCACTTCAGAGGGCCACTATAGTTCCACACTCACTCCAGAGGGCCACTATAGTTCCACACTCACTCCAGAGGGCCACTATAGTTCCACACTCACTCCAGAGGGCCACTATAGTTCCACACTCACTCCAGAGGGCCACTATAGTTCCACACTCACTCCAGAGGGCCACTACAGTTCCACACTCACTCCAGAGGGCCACTATAGTTCCACACTCACTCCAGAGGGCCACTATAGTTCCACACTCACTTCAGAGGGCCACTATAGTTCCACACTCACTCCAGAGGGCCACTATAGTTCCACACTCACTCCAGAGGGCCACTATAGTTCCACACTCACTCCAGAGGGTCACTATAGTTCCACACTCACTTCAGAGGGTCACTATAGTTCCACACTCACTCCAGAGGGCCACTATAGTTCCACACTCACTCCAGAGGGCCACTATATTGTTCCACTCTCACTCCAGAAGGCCACTAAAGTTCCACACTCACTCGAGAGGGCCACTATAGTTCCACACTCACTCCAGAGGGCCGCTATAGTTCCACACTCACTCCAGAGGGCCACTATAGTTCCACACTCACTCCAGAGGGCCGCTATAGTTCCACACTCACTCCAGATGGCCACTATAGTTCCACACTCACTCCAGAGGGCCACTATAGTTCCACACTCACTCCAGAGGGCCGCTATAGTTCCACACTCACTCCAGAGGGCCACTATAGAGCGTTGCAGTCCCGCCCCCTACCCTGGACCAGGAAATGATTCTCCGTTCATTTTCCTCATAGACATTTCTTAAAGTATTTATTTAAAGACGGTTACGCCGCGGACAAAGCCAACTCGAGTCGTGACAAATCATGACGAACAAATAATTAGAAAGAAGAAAAAAACGGCAGGTTACAACACTTTTTTTGTTGTTTTTCTTCTTTGTAATTATTTGTTTGGTCCAAAATATAGTTTGTGTTGTCATGAGTTGTCACGACTCAAGTTGGCTTTGTCCGCGGCGTAACCGTCTTTAAATAAATACTTTTTGAAATGTCTATGGGAAAAATGCATTGGGTTTCATTTCCTGGTCCATGGTAGGGGGCGGGACTGCGACGCTCTATAGTTCCACATATATATATTTGAATTGAAATCCTGAATTATTTCTTATTTGTTTTGCTATTTTGGAATTGGAATCCTGAAAAGTATTTTAGACTGAAGAAATTAAAGCCGGTCATGTTTGCATGATTGGAATTATAACAGAAATGAAATAAATCCTTTAATCAGTAGCCTATTCCAATATTAACCTGAGGGCCACATTAAGTGAAGATGGGGGCCACATGTGGCCCCTGGGGGCCGCCAGTTGATATTAACCCTGTAAACCCCAGCGATGCTTTTTAAGCAACATTTATATTTTAATGAATTACTTCATTAATGTATTTTTCATATGCGGGGAGGAAGCGTCAGTGAATCATTGCTATGAGTCTGGCCGCGCCAGGCTAGCTGTAACACACACACACACACACACACACACACACACACACACACACACACACACACACACACACACACACACACACACACACACACACACACACACACACACACACACACACACACACACACACACACACACACACACACACACACCAGAATGCCCTACCAACAGTCATTAAGACATGCGAATCCCTTGACTCCTTCAAAACCGCTCTCAAAGGGCACCTACGGACGGCTGCAATTCCAAACTGGCCCCGTAAAATCTGAATCCCCCCCAACCACCCCCCCCCCCCCCCCCCCCCCCCCCTCCCTCCCTTTATGATGATTTCCTGTTCTGTTCTTTGACTATAGAAGTGTATATTCGTACGTCTCTAAATGTTTTGATGAATTAAACAAGGTGGACCCTCTTGTAAACAAGTGTAATGCTTTATGGTGTCGTCCACTCACAGTTAACAGTCTTTGTATTGAGTTGTGATTGCAATGTACTGTAATTCTGCAAACTGTTAATAAATCAATCAATCAATCAAACCTGTTCTCCAGCTCAGAGATGTCGGTCTGCAGCCTGAGGTAGAACTTCTCGGCCTGGCTGAAGATCTGACGGAGCAGCAGAACGTTGGTGTGAGCCGTGTCGATCAGCTCCGTCTCCACCTCGCCCCGAACCACGGCCTGGAGGCCAGACAGCATGTCTCTGACCTCGTCCACCGTGAAGGTCTCCTCCACCAGCCTGTTGGAAGAGGAGAGAGAGGAGAGAGGGTTAGGATCTCCTCCACCAGCCTGGAGGGAGGAGAGGAGAGAGGGGGTTAGGGTCTCCTCCACCAGCCTTGAGGGAGAGGAGAGGAGAGGGTTAGGGTCTGACCACAGCCTGGAGGGAGAGGAGAGGAGAGGAGAGGGTTAGGGTCTGACCACAGCCTGGAGGTCAGACAACATGTCTCTGACCTCGTCCACCGTGAAGGTCTCCTCCACCAGCCTGTTGGAAGAGGAGAGAGAGAGGGGGTTAGGGTCTCCTCCACCAGCCTGGAGGGAGAGGAGAGGAGAGGAGAGGGTTAGGGTCTGACCACAGCCTGGAGGGAGAGGAGAGGAGAGGGTTAGGATCTCCTCCACCAGCCTGGAGGGAGGAGAGGAGAGAGGGGGTTAGGGTCTCCTCCACCAGCCTGGAGGGAGAGGAGAGGAGAGGGTTAGGGTCTCCTCCACCAGCCTGTTGGAAGAGGAGGAGAGGAGAGGGTTAGGATCTGACCACAGCCTTGAGGGAGAGGAGAGGAGAGGGTTAGGATCTGACCACAGCCTTGAGGGAGAGGAGAGGAGAGGGTTAGGATCTGACCACAGCCTTGAGGGAGAGGAGAGGGTTAGGATCTGAACCACGGCCTGGAGGGAGAGGAGAGGGTTAGGATCTGAACCACGGCCTGGAGGGAGAGGAGAGGGTTAGGATCTGAACCACGGCCTGGAGGCCAGACAGCATGTCTCTGACCTCGTCCACCGTGAAGGTCTCCTCCACCAGCCTGTTGGAAGAGGAGAGAGAGAGGGGGTTAGGGTCTCCTCCACCAGCCTGGAGGGAGAGGAGAGGAGAGGAGAGGAGAGGGTTAGGGTCTGACCACAGCCTTGAGGGAGAGGAGAGGAGAGGGTTAGGATCTGACCACAGCCTTGAGGGAGAGGAGAGGGTTAGGGTCTGACCACAGCCTGGAGGCCAGACAACATGTCTCTGACCTCGTCCACCGTGAAGGTCTCCTCCACCAGCCTGTTGGAAGAGGAGAGAGAGAGGGGGTTAGGGTCTCCTCCACCAGCCTGGAGGGAGAGGAGAGGAGAGGAGAGAGGGGGTTAGGGTCTCCTCCACCAGCCTGGAGGGAGAGGAGAGGAGAGGGTTAGGGTCTCCTCCACCAGCCTGTTGGAAGAGGAGGAGAGGAGAGGGTTAGGATCTGACCACAGCCTTGAGGGAGAGGAGAGGAGAGGGTTAGGATCTGACCACAGCCTTGAGGGAGAGGAGAGGAGAGGGTTAGGATCTGACCACAGCCTTGAGGGAGAGGAGAGGAGAGGGTTAGGATCTGACCACAGCCTTGAGGGAGAGGAGAGGAGAGGGTTAGGATCTGACCACAGCCTTGAGGGAGAGGAGAGGGTTAGGATCTGACCACAGCCTTGAGGGAGAGGAGAGGAGAGGGTTAGGATCTGACCACAGCCTTGAGGGAGAGGAGAGGAGAGGGTTAGGATCTGACCACAGCCTTGAGGGAGAGGAGAGGAGAGGGTTAGGATCTGACCACAGCCTTGAGGGAGAGGAGAGGGTTAGGATCTGACCACAGCCTGGAGGCCAGACAGCATGTCTCTGACCTCGTCCACCGTGAAGGTCTCCTCCACCAGCCTGTTGGAAGAGGAGAGAGAGAGGGGGTTAGGGTCTCCTCCACCAGCCTGGAGGGAGAGGAGAGGAGAGGAGAGGGTTAGGGTCTGACCACAGCCTGGAGGCCAGACAACATGTCTCTGACCTCGTCCACCGTGAAGGTCTCCTCCACCAGCCTGTTGGAAGAGCAGGAGAGGAGAGAGGGTTAGGATCTCCTCCACCAGCCTGGAGGGAGGAGAGGAGAGGAGAGAGGGGGTTAGGGTCTCCTCCACCAGCCTGGAGGGAGAGGAGAGGAGAGGGTTAGGGTCTCCTCCACCAGCCTGTTGGAAGAGGAGGAGAGGAGAGGGTTAGGATCTGACCACAGCCTTGAGGGAGAGGAGAGGAGAGGGTTAGGATCTGACCACAGCCTTGAGGGAGAGGAGAGGGTTAGGATCTGACCACAGCCTTGAGGGAGAGGAGAGGGTTAGGATCTGACCACAGCCTTGAGGGAGAGGAGAGGAGAGGGTTAGGATCTGACCACAGCCTTGAGGGAGAGGAGAGGAGAGGGTTAGGATCTGACCACAGCCTTGAGGGAGAGGAGAGGGTTAGGATCTGAACCACGGCCTGGAGGCCAGACAGCATGTCTCTGACCTCGTCCACCGTGAAGGTCTCCTCCACCAGCCTGTTGGAAGAGGAGGAGAGGAGAGGGGATTAGGGTCTCCTCTACCAGCCTGAGGGAGAGAGGAGGAGAGGAGAGGGGGTTAGGGTCTCCTCTACCAGCCTGAGGGAGAGAGGAGGAGAGGAGAGGGGGTTAGGGTCTCCTCTACCAGCCTGAGGGAGAGAGGAGGAGAGGAGAGGGGGTTAGGGTTTCCTCTACCAGCCTGAGGGAGAGAGGAGGAGAGGAGAGAGGAGGTTAGGGTCTCCTCTACCAGCCTGAGGGAGAGGAGAGAGGAGAGAGGGTTAGGGACCGTCTGACCACTGCCTGTTGGGAGGAGAGGAGGAGAGGAGAGAGGGTTAGGGACCGTCTGACCACTGCCTGTTGGGAGGAGAGGAGGAGAGGAGAGAGGGTTAGGGACCGTCTGACCACTGCCTGTTGGGAGGAGAGGAGGAGAGGAGAGAGGGTTAGGGACCGTCTGACCACTGCCTGTTTGGAGGAGAGGAGGAGAGGAGAGAGGGTTAGGGACCGTCTGACCACTGCCTGTTTGGAGGAGTAATGGCTGTAAAATCAGCCATTACGACGGCATCGAGGCATCGAGGCATCGAGGCAACGAGGCCCGCCTAAATGCATTTTAGTCGACTAAATCAACTGTAGATTTAGTCGACTAAAATCTTATGATATTTAGTCGACTAAAACTAGACTAACACTAAGACAGGTTTCATTCCAAACACTACGACTAAACTAAAATAGTAATTTGCTGCTAAAAACAACAGCGCTCCCCCCAGCCTGTTGGGAGCGCTGTTGTTCCCCCCAGCCTGTTGGGAGCGCTGTTGTTTTTGGCAGCAAATTTTGATTTTACTTTTAGTCGTGGCCTTTAGTTTTAGTCACATTTTAGTTACATGGAATGTTTTAGTGTTAGACCTGCGTGCGTGTGTTGCGTGCGTTGTGTGCGTGCGTGCGTGCGTGCGTGCATTGCGTGCATTGTGTGCGTGCGTGCGTGCGTGCGTGCGTGCGTGCATTGCGTGCATTGTGTGCGTGCGTGCGTGCTTGTATGCGTGCGTGCGTGCATTGTGTGCGTGCGTGTATGCATGCGTGCGTGCATTGTGTGTATGCGTGCGTGCGTGCATTGTGTGTATGCGTGCGTGCGTGCATTGTGTGCGTGCGTGCGTGCGTGCTTGTATGCGTGCGTGCGTGCATTGTGTGCGTGCGTGCGTGCGTGTATGCGTGCGTGCGTGCATTGTGTGTATGCGTGCGTGCGTGCGTTGCGTGTGTGCGTGCGTGCGTGACCTGCTGTCCTTGACGTCCTCGAAGCAGGAGTCGATGGTCTTCAGCCTGAGGATCCTTCTAGAGCGAGCGAACCTCATGTAGCTGACCACCTCGTTGTGGTGGTGCTCGTTGGACGACAGCTCAGCCTGGGGGGGGGGGGGGACGACGACAAATATAGGACCGTTATTTGGGAGCGCAGGAGGAGGAACGTTTGAATTCCCCTGTTTAAAGGCTCATTCATAGTCTGGATTTGCGGTGGTGAGGTGAGGTGACCACCTAACTACAACATGATCACGAAAAAAAATCGTGAAAATGCGTCGCATTGCCACGCATTTTGTGAGTTTGTAGATCGGCTATTTTCAATAGATTTTGTATACATTTTGAACTTGTGAAATGGGACATTCTGCAATATGAATACTTAGTAGTACATTTTTATACTTTTACTCAAGTACATTTCCAATTCCGTACTTTTACTTGTAACGAAGTACTTCTAAATTGCAGTATTGGTACTTTTACTTAAGTAAAACAATTTTTTCCACCACTGATTACAACACAATACATTACATACTCACCACTATATTCTGTCTATTTATACATAATAGATTGATTGAAATATTTGAAACAGTTTGCAGAATTACAGCACATTTCATGCACAACTCAAAACAAAGACTGGCGTGTGTGGCTATAGAAGTGTCTATTTGTACGTTTCTAAATGTTTTGATGAATTGAACAAGGTGGACCCTCTTGTAAACAAGTGTAATGCTTTATGGTGTCGTCCACTCACAGTTAACAGTCTTTGTATTGAGTTGTGCTTGAAATGTACTGTAATTCTACAAACTGTTAATAAATACTACAATCAATCAAACTGTGAGAACATAAAGCATTTAATACACTTGTTTACAAGAGGGTCCACCTTGTTCAATTCATCAACATTATACATAATACATATACTCACCATTATTGTGTCTGAGGTTCCCAACAGGAACACTGTAGTGTAGCAACGGTGCTAATCACAGACTTCTGTAATGAATCACAATATCTAATTGTGAACAATGTTATGTAAACCTCACTACACACTGTCAAAGACTTAATTAGATAGTGACCGAATGGACTTAACACCGTATGGATATAAAACAACACGAGCAGATTATCTCTCTGTGTTGATCAGATCAGATCTGCTAGCCTAGCCTGTTAGCTTCTTGGTGGTTACGGAGGAGAAGAGCGTCACACCGTCTCCTTGGTAACCAGGGCAGGGCAGAGTGTTGCCAAGTCTTGTGAGAGAAATAAGCCGAACCACCTCCAAAAACAAGCCAACTCTTAGCGACATAAATAAGCCAAATCTCCCCCTCGAAAAACAAGCCAAAACATGCCCAGTATTATCGCAATATAATACTAATAAAAACATAATGATTATATTGATGCATTTATCATTATAAATACTATGCATGTCTATAATTATGAATGTTTTGTTCATTTATTATACTATTACACCCTAGTAGAGACACCAGACCCATTCTGTCACTCTGAGTGATTCACACTCCCCCAAACCATCAAATAAATGTTGGCTTGTTTGATATTAAAAACAAGCCACCAATTTTATATAAAACAAGCCCAAAAAAACAAAACCCGCCACCTGGGGAGAAAAAACGCAACTCTGGAGGAAAAAAACAAGCCAAATTTTGCGGGAAACAAGACAACATGGCAACCCTGGCAGGGCTGCGTTCAGAGGCTGACTGTTTGGATGTGTTTAAAAATGTTCAGTCAAACACATGATTTCACTATTACGGTCATTAGTATTATTTATTGTGTGCGTGTTTATACTTTTCAAAGCCCTGATAATTCTGCTCAATTACTATATGTTTAGTTTTTATTTCATTTTTAAGCCTAATATAATAATAGTATTAGTTAGACAGTTGTTGTTGCAGTGCCGTATATATCGTCGGGATGGTGCACTGGCGCCCTCTGGTGGTTGTCAACGCTCAGTGAGGGGAAAAAGTGTACATGATGTTGAAAAGTGTTAAAAAAATAAATTAGGCCTACTATAGCAATGTATAAGAAATTATACTTTGTATTAATATTTGCTACATAATTCATTTTACATAAAATTACATTTTACATGGCCCTGTTTACTGTTTACATACATTTTTTTAAATAGATTACTATAGCAATGTATAATAAATTATACTATATAATATATAGTATAATTATATACTATATAACTAATTATATTACTCTGTAATATTATATAAATTATACTCTAACAATAATTATATTACTGCTGCACAATGTCTTTGTCCTCAGCCTGTGAAATATTTACATTAAAGGAAGCAACTATTCTAAACTGCAGCTTTTTTTCTTTACATACTTGGTAAATTGCAAACAAATGTTTAAAACCTTTTCAAACATTTGTCAGTGGCCTTGTGGTTAGAGTGTCCGCCTGGAGACTGGGAGGTCGGGGTTCAATCCCCGGCCGGGTCATACCAAAGAGTGTCTCCCTGCTTGACACTCAGCATCAAGGGTTGGATTGCGACATACTAGCGTCATACTAGGGGGTGTACTTGTACATCAAGCCACAGAAACAGGCTCCTGCCTCCTGCCCTATGGGCCTCATGGATCGGCAAGGCTGTAGACTAATGCATGTCAAACTGGGGGTCCTTGAAATGAAACGGGTTGAGAATCACTGATAGAGCCGTAAAATGATGGGGGTCCCTGGTGTATCTTTTCTAATGGATACACCAGGAATGGATTTCTAATTAGTGTCAATTATGGGGTCAAGTTTGGGAACCAGTGATGTAGACAGCGTCCTATCACACAAGGGGGTCCGTGGCTCCTTGACAGGCACATGTGTGAGAAGCTCTGTCATTGGTCAGGACAGGACAGCAGTTTAATAGGAAGCTCTGTCGTTGGTCAGGACAGGACCGCAGTTTAATAGGAAGCTCTGTCATTGGTCAGGACAGGACAGGACAGCAGTTTAATAAGAAGCTCTGTCATTGGTCAGGACAGGACAGCAGTTTAATAAGAAGCTCTGTCATTGGACAGGACAGCAGTCTGTTTACCTCTCTGGAGTCTGGACAGTTATCAACTCATGTGGTGAAATTCACTAAAGATGCCACTAGGTGGAAGCAGAGGGCGATAATTTGGCATGTTTCTACTTGACTGTGTGTGTGTGTGTGTGTGTGTGTGTGTGTGTGTGTGTGTGTGTGTGTGTGTGTGTGTGTGTGTGTGTGTGTGTGTGTGTGTGTGTGTGTGTGTGTGTGTGTGTGTGTGTGTGTGTGTGTGTGTGTGTGTGTGTGAGAGAGAGTGAGAGAGTGAGAGAGTGTGAGTGTGAGAGAGTGAGAGTGAGAGTGAGAGAGAGTGAGAGTGTGAGAGTGAGAGTGAGAGTGAGAGTGAGAGTGAGTGTGTGTGTGCGCGCGCGTGCCTTAGAGTATATATAGTGCGTATCCACATCCACAGTCCTGTCTTTCTATACCAAATCTGCTGCTTCATTGTCAAGGGGAAGTTAATGTTTGTGTAGTTAGCCCCTCTAGAGCAGGGGTTCTCAACCTGTGGGTGGGGAACCCAGTGTACTCATTCATCATTTTTCGACCGCGGTCGAGATCATGGATTTCACAATGCCATGCCAGACTTCCTGGTCCTTCATTGCCATACCCAGTTCCATGCTTACTGATGCATGTGTCCCTAGCGATGACATCAGGGAACGACAGTTTTCTACCTATGGTCTGCTTTGTCAGCTCTGTAGCAGTGGCCGGCAAACTGTGTTCTTCTGGATCGGACTAGTGTAGAAACACGGGGAAGGTTGCCGTATATTAAATTAGTCGATGGGTGGCTCTTCCAAGACAGATTTTGCGCTCTTCAATATAGCAGATGTACAGTACAAGCTTGTAGAACAGATATTTAAAATAAAGTAGAGTCAATCGCAGTTTCTGTTGTGCGACGGGCAGATGCAGCCACCCGCCTACCCGGAAATGTAGTCTCTGGGTTGTTTGACTCGTTTCTAACGCTTATTTTGTTACTCTTTGGGTATATTTGTACATTTCCACCTTCAGTCGATGCTTGAATATCCATATGAGTGAAAAGGCCGGGGTGATCGGTTTATTTTTCAAACACAGTTCTTATATGATGCGATCTAAAATCCCCCTATGGAGATTACAATGCAAATAAAAAGTACATGATACCTGTGGACTGACGACCTCTACTGACAGTGACGTCAGGACTTCGGTGCTCTATATGAGACAGGATTTTGCCATCTACAATAAAGGGTATCCGTGTGACATCATCATACCCGGAAGTTATGCGGGAATGCCTACTGAGTGGCACAAAACTACTTTCTGGCCTTGACACACACATCCAAACAGAAAAGTCCTATTTGATTGCATTAAATTACTTTAAACGACTTTAAATGCACTTCATCACTCAATCTGCCATTTACTTTATGCATGTGCATACCCTCTATAGAGCCTATCTGATGGCTTGGTGGGATCAATGGCTGGTCAGTTGGCTGGTCAGTTAAGTAATATCATGGTCAGCAGGCTATACCAAATACTAGTAGTTTTGGCACATGTTCTAAAATGTCCTGGTAGATTGGGAGGTTTTCACTGTCAGTGATGATTTTGGATGCCATATCATCTGCTGGTGTCGGTCCACTGTGTTTTATCAAGTCCAGAGTCAATACAGCCATCTACCATAAGATGTGTTGTTGACCAGCTTTATGGAGATGCTGATTTGCTTTTCTAGCGAGACGTGCACCTGCCCACAGTGCCAAAACTACTAGTAACTGGTATACTCACCATAGTATTAATATTGGAGGAAGGTGTGAGACACTGGACACAACAATACAAATGAGATAAAGCAAAATTGGGCTTCTATTAGCCCAGACCACACACGCTACAAACTGCCGTATAGACTGCAGAGAGAGAGCAAAAACAAATGTATGCACCTTTTTGTTTTAGCATATTCTCACTGTCTCTGTTTTCCCCAGGTAATTGATGACGATGATGCAGCTGTCCAAGAGGCCATCTCTTCTAGTGTCCTGAGCTGGCTGACTTTTGACATATCTTTGCTTCTGGGTGGGGGAGGTCCCTGGAACAACATATTTTCAGATGGGGGTCGGCTGCCAATTACATATATGTTTTGGGGTCCTTGACATGAAGCTCCATCTACATAACAGACCTGCTACAACCCCATAACCCTGTGCGCTGCCTCCTCAGATAGGGCCCTCCTAGTTCCTCCTGCAACGCATCTGGTCACTCGGGGTGACCGGGCCTTCGGGCACCTTTGCTCTGGAACTCCCTGCCCTCGGCTCTTAGGTTAGCAGAGTCAGTGTCTTCTTTTAAAACGCTTTTGAAAACACATCTGTATACCAAGTGTTTTTCCTAATATTGTTTTTAATTGTTTCGTTGACTTGTTATTGTTTTCATGTTTTATTATTTCTGATGTCTTGATGTTTTGTTGTTTTGATGTTTTTATGATTACTGTTTTATAACCTGTCTGTAAAGCACTTTGTAACTATATGTTTGGAAAGGTGCTATACAAATAAAATATATAAATATAATATATTTAATTTAATAAATATAATAAGGTGCTATACAAATAAAATATATAAATATAATATATTTAATTTAATAAATATAATAAGGTGCTATACAAATACAATTCATTCATGAAATATTGAGAACCACTGATATAGAAACATGAGGTTTTTCAGAAAGACATTTGTAGAATGATCCTGAAATGGGAACTTCAGGGCAACAGATTAATAATCCAGGACAATGTGGGTCGTTTCAGGACACGACTACAGGTCCAACCTGTGGGTCGGGGCCGACTGGGAGGTCCTGAGGAGCTGCAGGTCGGACTGGGAGGCCCTGAGGAGCTGCAGGTCGGTCCAACCTGCGGGTCGGGGCCGACTGGGAGGCCCTGAGGAGCTGCAGGTCGGTCCAACCTGCGGGTCGGGGCCGACTGGGAGGCCCTGAGGAGCTGCAGGTCGGTCCAACCTGCGGGTCGGGGCCGACTGGGAGGCCCTGAGGAGCTGCAGGTCGGTCCAACCTGCGGGTCGGGGCCCACTGGGAGGCCCTGAGGAGCTGCAGGTCGGTCCAACCTGCGGGTCCGGGCCCACTGGGAGGCCCTGAGGAGCTGCAGGTCGGTCCAACCTGCGGGTCGGGGCCGACTGGGAGGTCCTGAGGAGCTGCAGGTCGGTCCAACCTGCGGGTCGGGGCCGACTGGGAGGCCCTGAGGAGCTGCAGGTCGGTCCAACCTGCGGGTCGGGGCCGACTGGGAGGTCCTGAGGAGCTGCAGGTCGGTCCAACCTGCGGGTCGGGGCCGACTGGGAGGCCCTGAGGAGCTGCAGGTCGGTCCAACCTGCGGGTCGGGGCCGACTGGGAGGCCCTGAGGAGCTGCAGGTCGGTCCAACCTGCGGGTCGGGGCCGACTGGGAGGCCCTGAGGAGCTGCAGGTCGGTCCAACCTGTGGGTCGGGGCCGACTGGGAGGCCCTGAGGAGCTGCAGGTCGGTCCAACCTGCGGGTCGGGGCCCACTGGGAGGCCCTGAGGAGCTGCAGGTCGGTCCAACCTGCGGGTCGGGGCCGACTGGGAGGCCCTGAGGAGCTGCAGGTTGGTCCCCAAATAATTGGCTAAATTAAAACGGCATTCTAAAAAACGATTTTTAGCATGATGATAAAACATTAACCCTTTAGACCTGACATCAGATTCTACAAATGTCTTCTTTAATCCTAAAAATCTCTCAAACTAATTCATGTCAACGACCCCTAGAATTATCTGTAATTGGCCGCCGGACCCCCATCTGAATATACATGTTTTTCCAGGGACCCGCACCCGAGATTTGAGTAAAAAACGTTCGCTGTGAAAGAATATATATTCAAAGATTTGCGCCACATTTTCCAAAAATAGCAGATCTACAAGCTCGTAGCGCAGCACTCCCCCCCCCCCCCCCCCCCGTGCTATGAGAGGGGGGGATTTATGTTATGATCTACCATTACATCATTATGTGAGTGGATTATTATTATTATTATTATTATTATTATATGCATATATCTGCACCTTAACATCAACGTTTAATTTCTCTAACAAACAACTCCTTCTCATCTCGTTAAAGTGACACTAAACTAAATCATATCTGTGTCTCTTTGATGATGTCATCTCGTTAACATTAAACTCTTTGATGATTTCAACATCAACGCCGTGCAGAAAGCCGTCCAGGTTGCATTGCTGCATTCCTTCACAGTTGATGTTGGAAAAGATCCAGTTAGGAGTTATTTAAAAAATATATCTAATCTATTCCCTCCTCCTCCTCCTCCTCCTCCTCTTCCTCCTCCTCCTCCTCCTCCTCCTCCTCCGAGGGCGATGATAAAAAGACATGCTGCTGTGTGTGCGTGTGTGTAAACAGTGTGTGTGTGCAGACTTGCAGTGTGTGTGTGTGTGTGATTGTTATAATTTCTCCTCCAACATGAAGCTGATGTGGACTCTGAGCATCGCATGGAGCCTCTGCTATGCAGGTAGGATTACAACCCAACCTCTCACCACCTCTCTCAACACCACCTAACACCCCAACCTCTCACCACCTCTCCTAACACCACCTAACACCCCAACCTCTCACCACCTCTCCTAACACCACCTAACACCCCAACCTCTCACCACCTCTCCTAACACCACCTAACACCCCAACCTCTCACCACCTCTCCTAACACCCCAACCTCTCACCACCTCTCCTAACACCCCAACCTCTCACCACCTCACCTAACACCCCAACCTCTCACCACCTCTCCTAACACCCCAACCTCTCACCACCTCACCTAACACCCCAACCTCTCACCACCTGTCCTAACACCACCTAACACCCCAACCTCTCACCACCTCACCTAACACCACCTAACACCCCAACCTCTCACCACCTCTCCTAACACCACCTAACACCCCAACCTCTCACCACCTCTCCTAACACCCCAACCTCTCACCACCTCTCCTAACACCCCAACCTCTCACCACCTCACCTAACACCCCAACCTCTCACCACCTCTCCTAACACCCCAACCTCTCACCACCTCACCTAACACCCCAACCTCTCACCACCTGTCCTAACACCACCTAACACCCCAACCTCTCACCACCTCTCCTAACACCACCTAACACCCCAACCTCTCACCACCTCTCCTAACACCCCAACCTCTCACCACCTCTCCTAACACCCCAACCTCTCACCACCTCACCTAACACCCCCAACCTCTCACCACCTGTCCTAACACCACCTAACACCCCAACCTCTCACCACCTCTCCTGTGTGTGTGTGTGTGTGTGTGATTGTTATAATTTCTCCTCCAACATGAAGCTGATGTGGACTCTGAGCATCGCATGGAGCCTCTGCTATGCAGGTAGGATTACAACCCCCACCTCTCCACCTATTATTAAATGAGCTCTATGAGGGGAAACCTTATATTTATATTATTATGTAAATGAGCTCTATGAGGGGAAACCTCATATTAACCTTTTTATTTATTTAGTGTGATTTACATTAATCTCAAGTAAAAATAAAATACAATCAAATTAAACACAATTAAGGAAAACATTGTTATATTGTTGTTGTCAGGCAGAACAAGTGAGTGAGTGAGTGAGTGAGTGAGTGAGTGAGTGAGTGAGTGAGTGTGTGAGTGAGTGAGTGAGTGAGTAAATGAGTGAGTGAGTGAGTGTGTGTGTGAGTGAGTGAGTGTGTGAGTGAGTGAGTGAGTGAGTGAGTGAGTGAGTGAGTGAGTAAATGAGTGAGTGAGTGAGTGAGTGAGTGTGTGAGTGAGTGAGTGAGTGAGTGAGTGAGTAAATGAGTGAGTGAGTGAGTGAGTGAGTGAGTAAATGAGTGAGTGAGTGAGTGAGTCAAAGTCAAAGTCGTACGATTTGTCACACACGTTACCGCAGTGAAATGTGTTCTCCGCATTTGACCCATCTCTTGGAGTGGTGAGCCGCAGCCAAGGAGCGGTGAGCTACAGCGTGCGCCGCGCTTGGGAATCATTTGATTAGTAGATTTGACCCCCAATCCAACCCTTTGATGCTGAGTGTCAAGCAGGGAGGCATTGGGTCCCATTTTTACAGTCTTTGGTATGACCCAGCCGGGGATCGAACCCCGACCTCCCAGTTTCAGGGCGGACACTCTAACCACAAGGCCACTGAGCTGGGGAGAGAGAGAGAGAGAGAGAGAGAGAGAGAGAGAGAGAGAGAGAGAGAGAGAGAGAGAGAGAGAGAGAGAGAGAGAGAGAGAGAGAGAGAGAGAGAGAGAGAGAGAGAGAGAGAGAGAGAGAGAGAGAGAGAGAGAGAGAGAGAGAGAGAGAGAGAGAGCGTGCGTGCGTGCGTGCGTGCGTGCGTGCGTGCGTGCGTGCGTGCGTGCGTGCGTGCGTGCGTGCGTGCGTGCGTGCGTCCAGACACGGACGATATGCAACGACCAAAACTGTAACTTTTATGATTCAAACTCAAAAATCACACCTGTGTGAAGTGAGGGGGCGCTAATATATTAAAGAGCATAAAGTACCCATAAGGATAAGGATTTAACCCTATACTATATACTAACCCTCGGTAGCATGAAGTACCCATAAGGATAAGGATTTAACCCTATACTAACTACCCTATAGCATAAAGTACCCATAAGGATAAGGATTTAACCCTCATAGGTATAGCCGGATATAAAGGACTTGTATATGAATGTATACTTGAATACGTCGAAATTTAAAAAATGTCTTCTAAATCCTGACAGTTTTCTGAAAAACCTCATGTTTCTGTATCAGTGGTGCTCAATATTTCATGTCAAACATTATATGTAATTATGCCTCCGCTGCCCCCCCATCTGAAAATATGTTGTTCCAGGGACCCCCCCCCCCCCCCAGAAGCAAAGATTTGAGTTAAAATGTTCACTCCCTGGAACAACTACGTATTTTCAGATGGGGACCGCGGCCAATTACAGATAATTCTGGGGGTTCTTGACATGAAATAGTTTGAGAACCACTGACATAGAAACATGAGGTTTTAACCCTGTGAGAACCACTGACATAGAAACATGAGGTTTAACCCTGTGAGAACCACTGACATAGAAACATGAGGTTTTAACCCTGTGAGAACCACTGACATAGAAACATGAGGTTTTAACCCTGTGAGAACCACTGATATAGAAACATGAGGTTTTAACCCTGTGAGAACCACTGACATAGAAACATGAGGTTTTAACCCTGTGAGAACCACTGACATAGAAACATGAGGTTTTAACCCTGTGAGAACCACTGACATAGAAACATGACGTTTTAACCCTGTGAGAACAACTGACATAGAAACATGAGGTTTAACCCTGTGAGAACCACTGACATAGAAACATGACGTTTTAACCCTGTGAGAACCACTGACATAGAAACATGACGTTTTAACCCTGTGAGAACCACTGACATAGAAACATGACATTTTAACCCCTGTGAGAACCACTGACATAGAAACATAGTCTTTTCAGAAAACTGCATTATTTTTTGACATTTTGTAGAATTTGGTCTCAGTGCTATTTGAATAATTAAGATAGGAAGTTCATTTTGTTGTGTTTTTTTCCTGCTGGAAGGGAACCTCACTATGTCCCAAACGCTTACGGACGTTACTTTTCGACTTTTCGTTACATTTCGAGCTTGTAGATCTGCTACTTTTGATGCCTTTGTGACACTGTAGTGGCGAAAAAGAGGTTGTTCTGTACCGTAAAGGTGGTTGCACACCGGCCGCGTTGTTCGGAAAACCGATGGAGAAACGCCGCTAAAAATCCGAATCCGATTCGCGCCTGGTGTGGAGACCTTAACTCTGTTAAATACATGTTGTCCTTCATTACAGCCACAGTAAACTCTGTGTTAAATACATGTTGTCCTTCATTACAGCCACAGTAACTCTGTGTTAAATACATGTTGTCCTTCATTACAGCCACAGTAACTCTGTGTTAAATACATGTTGTCCTTCATTACAGCCACAGTAACTCTGTGTTAAATACATGTTGTCCTTCATTACAGCCACAGCAACTCTGTGTTAAATACATGTTGTCCTTCATTACAGCCACAATAACTCTGTGTTAAATACATGTTGTCCTTCATCACAGCCACAGTAACTCTGTGTTAAATGTCTCCTCCAGCTCCAGTAACTCTGTGTTAAATGTCTCCTCCAGCTCCAGTAACTCTGTGTTAAATGTCTCCTCCAGCCACAGTAACTCTGTGTTAAATGTCTCCTCCAGCCACAGCTCCAGTAACTCTGTGTTAAATGTCTCCTCCAGCCACAGCTCCAGTAACTCTGTGTTAATCGTTTACCCGCCAGGAACATAGGAACTTTAAAACGTAGAATCTTGTAGCCTGCCACAAACGGAAAAAGCCGTTTTAACAGCGATGTATTCATTAATGCATGTTTTAATACGATCGTATCGAATCTACCGTCAGTTAGCTTTGTTATGCTTCTGACACAATGGGCGCGGCCATTTTGAAAATGCGCGCGCATCCACTTACATTGCCGGCTCTGGTTTCAGACGGCTTTATCTCACAAGAAGCGACATTGCAGAGGACGCTTTGTCCAGACAAGCGTTTTCAACGGCCTGTAGCAGGCGCTGTGATACTCGCGGTCCACTTTTTCCACCACCGACCGAGAGAACGAGCACACAGCTTCGTCAACACACACGGAATGGTTTCATAGTAAAATGCGATACGGATATTTGGCTCTTCAAAGTAAGTGTCACGCGTGATTAAACCATGGCAATACGCAATCGAGGGATTAATTAATGGCGGCAGGCTAAGAGTTTTAATGTCTCCTCCAGCCACAGCTCCAGTAACTCTGTGTTAAATGTCTCCTCCAGCCACAGCTCCAGTAACTCTGTGTTAAATGTCTCCT
Organism: Electrona antarctica; assembly: GCF_951216825.1. Taxonomy (NCBI): domain Eukaryota; kingdom Metazoa; phylum Chordata; class Actinopteri; order Myctophiformes; family Myctophidae; genus Electrona; species Electrona antarctica. The sequence goes on along the minus strand of NW_027637958.1, from coordinate 236,559 downwards.
CCAGCCACAGCTCCAGTAACTCTGTGTTAAATGTCTCCTCCAGCCACAGCTCCAGTAACTCTGTGTTAAATGTCTCCTCCAGCCACAGCTCCAGTAACTCTGTGTTAAATGTCTCCTCCAGCCACAGCTCCAGTAACTCTGTGTTAAATGTCTCCTCCAGCCACAGCTCCAGTAACTCTGTGTTAAATGTCTCCTCCAGCCACAGCTCCAGTGACTCTGTGTTAAATGTCTCCTCCAGCCACAGCTCCAGTAACTCTGTGTTAAATGTCTCCTCCAGCCACAGCTCCAGTAACTCTGTGTTAAATGTCTCCTCCAGCCACAGCGCTCCAGTGCCACAACTGCAGTGACTCCGCCTGCAGCTCCGCCCCGCTGCAGACTTGCAGCGGCTCCAACCAGCGCTGCATCTCAGCCTCTCTGGACTGTAAATATCACTATTTATTTATTTATATCAGCCTCTCTGTAAAAATGTATGTTGCTACTATAGTTAAATAAAATCACACCCGTGTGAACTGAGTGGTGTAAGGTCTTATATAGACTGATCAGCTGTGGTCTGACGTAATGTCTGACGTAATTAAATCACACCCGTGTGAACTGAGTGGTGTAAGGTCTTATATAGACTGATCAGCTGTGGTCTGATGTAATGTCTGACGTAATTAAATCACCCGTGTGAACTGAGTGGTGTAAGGTCTTATATAGACTGATCAGCTGTGGTCTGACGTAATGTCTGACGTAATGAAATCACACCCGTGTGAACTGGGTGACCATAGCAACCATGCTCATTTTTTGGTACGAACAGACAGACAGACAAACTAACAAAGCCAGTTGTAGGAGTGGTTTACACCACTCAAAAAAATGTAAAATGACAAACAGGTGTTTCTACTACAGTTAAATTATTTGAATTACATCATCACAACAACACTCTGTGTTAAATACATGTTGTCCTTCATTACAGCCACAGTAACTCTGTGTTAAATACATGTTGTCCTTCATTACAGCCACAGTAACTCTGTGTTAAATACATGTTGTCCTTCATTACAGCCACAGTAACTCTGTGTTAAATACATGTTGTCCTTCATTACAGCCACAGTAACTCTGTGTTAAATACATGTTGTCCTTCATTACAGCCACAGCAACTCTGTGTTAAATACATGTTGTCCTTCATTACAGCCACAATAACTCTGTGTTAAATACATGTTGTCCTTCATTACAGCCACAGTAACTCTGTGTTAAATGTCTCCTCCAGCTCCAGTAACTCTGTGTTAAATGTCTCCTCCAGCTCCAGTAACTCTGTGTTAAATGTCTCCTCCAGCCACAGTAACTCTGTGTTAAATGTCTCCTCCAGCCACAGCTCCAGTAACTCTGTGTTAAATGTCTCCTCCAGCCACAGCTCCAGTAACTCTGTGTTAAATGTCTCCTCCAGCCACAGCTCCAGTAACTCTGTGTTAAATGTCTCCTCCAGCCACAGCTCCAGTAACTCTGTGTTAAATGTCTCCTCCAGCCACAGCTCCAGTAACTCTGTGTTAAATGTCTCCTCCAGCCACAGTAACTCTGTGTTAAATGTCTCCTCCAGCCACAGTAACTCTGTGTTAAATGTCTCCTCCAGCCACAGCTCCAGTAACTCTGTGTTAAATGTCTCCTCCAGCCACAGCTCCAGTAACTCTGTGTTAAATGTCTCCTCCAGCCACAGCTCCAGTAACTCTGTGTTAAATGTCTCCTCCAGCCACAGCTCCAGTAACTCTGTGTTAAATGTCTCCTCCAGCCACAGCTCCAGTAACTCTGTGTTAAATGTCTCCTCCAGCTCCAGTAACTCTGTGTTAAATGTCTCCTCCAGCCACAGCTCCAGTAACTCTGTGTTAAATGTCTCCTCCAGCTCCAGTAACTCTGTGTTAAATGTCTCCTCCAGCTCCAGTAACTCTGTGTTAAATGTCTCCTCCAGCCACAGCTCCAGTAACTCTGTGTTAAATGTCTCCTCCAGCCACAGCTCCAGTAACTCTGTGTTAAATGTCTCCTCCAGCCACAGCTCCAGTAACTCTGTGTTAAATGTCTCCTCCAGCCACAGCTCCAGTAACTCTGTGTTAAATGTCTCCTCCAGCCACAGCTCCAGTAACTCTGTGTTAAATGTCTCCTCCAGCCACAGCTCCAGTAACTCTGTGTTAAATGTCTCCTCCAGCCACAGCTCCAGTAACTCTGTGTTAAATGTCTCCTCCAGCCACAGCTCCAGTAACTCTGTGTTAAATGTCTCCTCCAGCCACAGCTCCAGTAACTCTGTGTTAAATGTCTCCTCCAGCCACAGCTCCAGTAACTCTGTGTTAAATGTCTCCTCCAGCCACAGCTCCAGTAACTCTGTGTTAAATGTCTCCTCCAGCCACAGCTCCAGTAACTCTGTGTTAAATGTCTCCTCCAGCCACAGCTCCAGTAACTCTGTGTTAAATGTCTCCTCCAGCCACAGCTCCAGTAACTCTGTGTTAAATGTCTCCTCCAGCCACAGCGCTCCAGTGCCACAACTGCAGTGACTCCGCCTGCAGCTCCGCCCCGCTGCAGACTTGCAGCGGCTCCAACCAGCGCTGCATCTCAGCCTCTCTGGACTGTAAATATCACTATTTATTTATTTATATCAGCCTCTCTGTAAATATCACTATTTATTATATTAATATTCATATCAGCCTCTCTGTAAATATCACTATTTATTATATTAATATTCATATCAGCCTCTCTGTAAATATCACATTTACAGCGACCAGAACTACTGCTGCTCATTTTTATGTTGCTACTATAGTTAAATAAAATCACACCCGTGTGAACTGAGTGGTGTAAGGTCTTATATAGACTGATCAGCTGTGGTCTGATGTAATGTCTGACGTAATGAAATCACACCCGTGTGAACTGAGTGGTGTAAGGTCTTATATAGACTGATCAGCTGTGGTCTGATGTAATGTCTGACGTAATGAAATCACACCCGTGTGAACTGAGTGGTGTAAGGTCTTATATAGACTGATCAGCTGTGGTCTGATGTAATGTCTGACGTAATGAAATCACACCCGTGTGAACTGAGTGGTGTAAGGTCTTATATAGACTGATCAGCTGTGGTCTGACGTAATGTCTGACGTAATGAAATCACACCCGTGTGAACTGGGTGACCATAGCAACCATGCTCATTTTTTGGTACGAACAGACAGACAGACAAACTAACAAAGCCAGTTGTAGGAGTGGTTTACACCACTCAAAAAAATGTAAAATGACAAACAGGTGTTTCTACTACAGTTAAATTATTTGAATGACATCATCACAACAACATTTCTGTAACAACATGAACAATCACACCCGAGTGAAGTGAGGGTTGCTCTTATCATCACACATCCTCAGAACCAATCAGAATCTGCGTCCTCACCTCCATCAGAACCAATCAGAACCAATCAGAATCTGCGTCCTCACCTCCATCAGAACCAATCAGAACCAATCAGAATCTGCGTCCTCACCTCCATCAGAACCAATCAGAACCAATCAGAATCTGCGTCCTCACCTCCATCAGAACCAATCAGAACCAATCAGAATCTGCGTCCTCACCTCCATCAGAACCAATCAGAACCAATCAGAATCTGCGTCCTCACCTCCGTCTAAACACTCAAAATGTTCCTTCATTGTCGGTGGGATTTAATGTTTGTGTCGCCACAAATTTACGTCATATTTGGCGAAACATTTGACCCAATTTCTCCTTTCATCGTCAATCACAAATATTGAGACGTGTGGGGACAAAAGCTGCATATAGGAGGGGCCGGCGCCCCTCGAAGATAGTTTTATATAGTATTATATCAAAGTTTTATTTGATATAATATTCAATGTTTGTATTAAAACAGTTTATTTTTGAGGGGCGCTAGCCCCTCCCATGTCCAGATTTTAGTGTGCGTGTAAAGTGTAAACACAAACATTCAATTCCATTGATAATGAATGGACAGTTTTACGTCTTAAACACAAAACACAAACACATTAAAAGCTGGACATAGGATCTGATTGGCCGGAGTGAGATGATGTATGATGATAAGAGCGCCCCTCACTTCACACGGGTGTGATTTTTTGTTTAGGCCTAACGTCAAAAAAAAAAAAAAAACATGACAGTTTTCTGAAATACCTCATGTTTCTGTCAGTGGTGTTCAGACCCCAACAATTACATGTATTCGGCCACCGACCCTCATCTGAAAATATATATATGTTGTTCCAGGGACCCCCCTCCCCCCCCCAGAAGCAAAGATTTGAGTTAAAAAACGTTTGCTCTGAAAGAATATATATTCAAAGATTTGAGGCACATTTTCACAATTTTTCAAAAATAGCAGACCTACAAGCTCGCGCTACGAGCTTGTAGATCTGCTATTTGTCAACAGCTAAAGCATAACATGATGCTTGAAACACCAAAAAGGGTTCCCGCCCAGAATGGGTAGTGATGTAATAATTTAACCCTTTGCAGCGAGCGTGAGCGGCAGCAGCGCTGTGAGTGTGTTCAAGGGCTGCGTGGCGGACTCCACCTGCCTGACCACGGGAACCCTGACCATCTCTGCCAACCTGGGCCATGGCACGGGCATCGCTGCGTCTTACTGCTGCAACACAGACGGCTGTAACGCTGCCACGCTGACCGGTGGGTAGAGAAAACACTAACACTGCCACGCTGACCGGTGGGTAGAGAAAACACTAACGCTGCCACGCTGACCGGTGGGTAGAGAAAACACTAACGCTGACACGCTGACCGGTGGGTAGAGAAAACACTAACGCTGCCACGCTGACCGGTGGGTAGAGAAAACACTAACGCTGCCACGCTGACCGGTGGGTAGAGAAAACACTGCCACGCTGACCGGTGGGTAGAGAAAACACTAACGCTGCCACGCTGACCGGTGGGTAGAGAAAACACTAACACTGCCACGCTGACCGGTGGGTAGAGAAAACACTAACACTGCCACGCTGACCGGTGGGTAGAGAAAACACTAACGCTGCCACGCTGACCGGTGGGTAGAGAAAACACTAAGTGAATTTCATCGTGTTTAGTGATAGTGTGAAATCCACTACACCCACAATGGATATTTTTATTTTTTCTTCACTGGACCATTCTCTCACATATCTTAGGAATGGGTGGACCAAAGGAGAAGTTCCCAACTTCATTTCTCTTTTCTTAGGAATATTTTTAAAATAATATGCACGCTTTTCACCGATTTAATTTCAGTTCCCAGTGCGTCTCAGCAGCCGGCCAATCAAATGTCTCGTTTCATTTCAGTTCCCAGTGCGTCTGCGCAGACAGCCAATGAGCTGAAGTGTTTCACGTGTGACGAGCAGACGGCCACCATCTGCAACGTCTCTCTGACATGCGTGGGTCTGCAGGACAGGTGTGTCAACGGCACAGGTAACCCTAAACCCTAACCCCTAAACCCTACCCCCTAACCCCTACCCCCTACCCCCTAAACCCTAACCCCTAAACCCTACGCCCTAACCCCTACCCCCTAACCCCTAAACCCTGCAGGACAGGTGTGTCAACGGCACAGGTAACCCTAAACCCTAAACCCTAACCCCTAAACCCTACCCCCTAACCCCTAACCCCTAAACCCTACCCCCTAACCCCTAAACCCCTAAACCCTACCCCCTAACCCCTAAACCCTACCCCCTACCCCCTAACCCCTACCCCCTAACCCCTAAACCCTGCAGGACAGGTGTGTCAACGGCACAGGTAACCCTAAACCCTACCCCCTAACCCCTAAACCCTAAACCCTACCCCCTAACCCCTAAACCCTAACCCCTAAACCCTAACCCTAACCCCTAAACCCTACCCCCTAAACCCTAACCCCTAAACCCTACCCCCTAACCCCTAAACCCTAACCCCTAAACCCTAACCCTGCAGGACAGGTGTGTCAACGGCACAGGTAACCCTAAACCCTAAACCCTAAACCCTACCCCCTAACCCCTAAACCCTACCCCCTACCCCCTAACCCCTACCCCCTAACCCCTAAACCCTAACCCCTAAACCCTAACCCCTAAACCCTAACCCCTAAACCCTAACCCTGCAGGACAGGTGTGTCAACGGCACAGGTAACCCTAACCCCTAAACCTAACCCCTAAACCCTAAACCCTAACCCCTAACCCTAACCCCTAAACCCTAACCCTAACCCCTAAACCTAACCCCTAACCCCTAAACCAACCCCTAACCCCTAAACCCTAACCCTAACCCCTAACCCCTAAACCCTAACCCCTAAACCCTAACCCCTAAACCCTAACCCTAACCCCTAAACCTAACCCCTACCCCCTAACCCCTAAACCTAACCCTAACCCCTAAACCTAACCCCTAAACCTAACCCCTAAACCCTAACCCCTAAACCTAACCCTAACCCCTAACCCTGCAGGACAGGTGTGTCAACGGCACAGGTAACCCTTAGGGCCGATTCATACTCCTATTTTAGAGCCGAATAAAAGTCGGTTGGGCTCTGTAGAGCCTACAATGTGACGTCATTTGAGGTTCAGGGGGGCGGGTACCGTCCTAAAGTCGGCTCTTATATATAATTAATATGAATTAATTCATATATAAATAAATAATATAATGCCCACCTGGGGCAAAATGCCAACCAGTGTACTTTTAGTTCTGTTCATTTGTTTGTGTTGACCTTTGACCTGCAGTGTCCACCGACCCCGCCAAGAACACGCACGGCTGCGTCTCTTCAGACTTCTGTGGCTCGGCGGCGCGGCTGTCCGTCTTCGCTCCTCTGGCCAGCCTGGCCAGCTTCACCCGAGGACCGGCCTGCTGCGACAAGAGCTACTGCAACTCCGCCAGCACGCTGAGCCTAGGGGGCGCTGTTCCCCTGGCCCTCTGGGTGGTCACTGTCACACTGACCTCATAGTTCACTGAGCCTAGGGGGCGCTGTTCCTCTGGCCCTCTGGGTGGTCACTGTCACACTGACCTCATAGTTCACTGAGTCTAGGGGTCACTGTTACAATGACACCATAGTTCACTAAGCCTAGGGGGCGCTGTTCTCCTGGTGCTCTATATTTCTCTAAACTAGAGAAATACACTAAAACTAAGATGAGAGAACATATTACGCCAGTTTTAGCTTCCCCAAATCCCTACATTGGCTGCCGGTTGTTTTTAAGATTGATTTTAAAATGAAATGTACTTGTTTATAAAGCTCTCAATGGTCTCGCACCTTCCTACCTACATGACTGCCTGTCTAAATATGTCCCAAACCTTCCTACCTACATGACTGCCTGTCTAAATATGTCCCAAACCTTCCTACCTACATGACTGCCTGTCTAAATATGTCCCAAACCTTCCTACCTACATGACTGCCTGTCTAAATATGTCCCAAACCTTCCTACCTACATGACTGCCTGTCTAAATATGTCCCAAACCTTCCTACCTACATGACTGCCTGTCTAAATATGTCCCAAACCTTCCTACCTACATGACTGCCTGTCTAAATATGTCCCAAACCTTCCTACCTACATGACTGCCTGTCTAAATATGTCCCAAGCCTTCCTACCTACATGACTGCCTGTCTAAATATGTCCCAAGCCTTCCTACCTACATGACTGCCTGTCTAAATATGTCCCAAACCTTCCTACCTACATGACTGTCTGTCAAAATATGTCCCAAACCTTCCTACCTACATGACTGCCTGTCTAAATATGTCCCAAACCTTCCTACCTACATGACTGCCTGTCTAAATATGTCCCAAACCTTCCTACCTACATGACTGTCTGTCAAAATATGTCCCAAACCTTCCTACCTACATGACTGCCTGTCTAAATATGTCCCAAACCTTCCTACCTACATGACTGCCTGTCTAAATATGTCCCAAACCTTCCTACCTACATGACTGCCTGCCTAAATATGTCCCAAACCTTCCTACCTACATGACTGCCTGTCAAAATATGTCCCAAACCTTCCTACCTACCTACATGACTGTCTAAATGTGTCCCAAACCTTCCTACTTACATGACTGCCTGTCTAAATATGTCCCAAACCTTCCTACCTACATGACTGCCTGTCTAAATATGTCCCAAACCTTCCTACCTACATGACTGCCTGTCTAAATATGTCCCAAACCTTCCTACTTACATGACTGCCTGTCTAAATATGTCCCAAACCTTCCTACCTACATGACTGTCAAAATATGTCCCAAACCTTCCTACCTACATGACTGCCTGTCTAAATATGTCCCAAACCTTCCTACCTACATGACTGCCTTTCTAAATATGTCCCAAACCTTCCTACCTACATGACTGCCTGCCTAAATATGTCCCAAACCTTCCCACCTACATGACTGCCTGTCAAAGTATGTCCCAAACCTTCCTACCTACCTACATGACTGTCTAAATGTGTCCCAAACCTTCCTACTTACATGACTGCCTGTCTAAATATGTCCCAAACCTTCCTACCTACATGACTGCCTGTCTAAATATGTCCCAAACCTTCCTACCTACATGACTGCCTGTCTAAATATGTCCCAAACCTTCCTACTTACATGACTGCCTGTCTAAATATGTCCCAAACCTTCCTACTTACATGACTGCCTGTCTAAATATGTCCCAAACCTTCCTACCTACATGACTGTCTAAATGTGTCCCAAACCTTCCTACCTACATAACTGCCTGTCTAGATATGTCCCAAACCTTCCTACCTACCTACATGACTGTCTAAATGTGTCCCAAACCTTCCTACCTACATGACTGCCTGTCTAAATATGTCCCAAACCTTCCTACTTACATGACTGCCTGTCTATATATGTCCCAAACCTTCCTACCTACATGACTGTCTAAATGTGTCCCAAACCTTCCTACCTACATGACTGCCTGTCTAAATATGTCCCAAACCTTCCTACTTACATGACTGCCTGTCTAAATATGTCCCAAACCGTCCTACCTACATGACTGCCTGCCTAAATATGTCCCAAACCTTCCTACCTACATGACTGCCTGCCTAAATATGTCCCAAACCTTCCTACTTACATGACTTCCTGCCTAAATATGTCCCAAACCTTCCTACCTACATGACTGCCTGCCTAAATATGTCCCAAACCTTCCTACCTACATGACTGCCTGCCTAAATATGTCCCAAACCACCCCCTAAGGTCTTCCACTGCTGGCCTGCTCGCTGTGCCTAAAGAAATGGCAACTATAAAACACGGTGAAGCAGCTTTCTGCTTCTAGGGGCCGACCGCGGGGAACAAACTCCCACTGTACCTTCGACAGGCAGCCTCTGTAGTTTAACAAACTCCCACTGTACCTTCGACAGGCAGCCTCTGTAGTTTAACAAACTCCCACTGTACCTTCGACAGGCAGCCTCTGTAGTTTAACAAACTCCCACTGTACCTTCGACAGGCAGCCTCTGTAGGTTAACAAACTCCCACTGTACCTTCGACAGGCAGCCTCTGTAGGTTAACAAACTCCCACTGTACCTTCCACAGGCAGCCTCTGTAGTTGAATAACACTGTACCTTCGACAGGCAGCCTCTGTAGTTTAACAAACTCCCACTGTACCTTCTACAGGCAGCCTCTGTAGTTGAATAACACTGTACCTTCGACAGGCAGCCTCTGTAGTTTAATAACACTGTACCTTCGACAGGCAGCCTCTGTAGTTTAACAAACTCCCACTGTACCTTCGACAGGCAGCCTCTGTAGTTTAATAACACTGTACCTTCGACAGGCAGCCTCTGTAGTTTAATAACACTGTACCTTCGACAGGCAGCCTCTGTAGTTTAATAACACTGTACCTTCGACAGGCAGCCTCTGTAGTTTAATAACACTGTATCTTCGACAGGCAGCCTCTGTGGGCATTTTTGAAGCACAGCTCAAGACCCACTTCTACACTCTGGCTTTTAATTGATCTTATAAAATCCCTGTGGTTATTCATGTCTCTTGTGTTCTCTTTTTCTCCATTGCTATGTTAGCACTTTGAGCTGCATTTCATGTCATGAAAGGTGCTATACAAATAAAGTTTTATTATTATTACTCTACGTAGTTCCACACTCACTCCAGAGGACCACTATAGTTCCACACTCACTCCAGAGGGCCACTATAGTTCCACACTCACTCCAGAGGACCACTATAGTTCCACACTCACTCCAGAGGGCCACTATAGTTCCACACTCACTCCAGAGGGCCACTATAGTTACACACTCACTCCAGAGGGCCACTATAGTTCCACACTCACTCCAGAGGACCACTATAGTTCCACACTCACTCCAGAGAGCCACTATAGTTCCACACTCACTCCAGAGGGCCACTATAGTTCCACACTCACTCCAGAGGGCCACTATAGTTCCACACTCACTCCAGAGAGCCACTATAGTTCCACACTCACTCCAGAGAGCCACTATAGTTCCACACTCACTCCAGAGGGCCACTATAGTTCCACACTCACTCCAGAGGACCACTATAGTTCCACACTCACTCCAGAGGGCCACTATAGTTCCACACTCACTCCAGAGGGCCACTATAGTTCCACACTCACTCCAGAGGACCACTATAGTTCCACACTCACTCCAGAGGGCCACTATAGTTCCACACTCACTCCAGAGGGCCACTATAGTTCCACACTCACTCCAGAGGGCCACTATAGTTCCACACTCACTCCAGAGAGCCACTATAGTTCCACACTCACGTGTGTGTGTGTGTGTGTGTGTGTGTGTGTGTGTGTGTGTGTGTGTGTGTGTGTGTGTGTGTGTGTGTGTGTGTGTGTGTGTGTGTGTGTGTGTGTGTGTGTGTGTGTGTGTGTGTGTGTGACGAATGACGAGACGCTTATCAACGAGACAGAACAGCGTGTCTCCACTCGGTATCAACATGATCAGGTTTCTGTTATGGAGTCCAGAGAAGTTCAGATGTTAATCTGTTGGCAGAACGTCACTCATTCAGTCCAACTAGTTTGACCCAATTCAACTGTAGCTAAGCCCCGCCCCCTCTACCACTTAGACACTCCCACTTGGACACTTTCCAGCCGGGCTCATTCATTCCAATGTAAATATCATGGATGGGGGGGGGGGGGGGGGGGGGGGGTTCTACGCTATGTTGTTACATAAGATCTGAAATGACACACATGCTTGCCACGCCTAAACAGGTTGATACAATCTAGTCTGTAAAGTGTCACAGATCTCTCTCTGTGTGTGTGTGTGTATGCGTGTGTGTGTGTGTGTGTGTGTGTGTGTGTGTGTGTGTGTGTGTGTGTGTGTGTGTGTGTGTGTGTGTGTGTGTGTGTGTGTGTGTGTGTGTGTGTGTGTGTGTGGCTAAAATATACAAGGGTGTGTGTGTGAGAGAGAGAGAGAGGGGAGAGAGAGAGAGACAGTACAGTACAGTACAGTACAGTACAGTACAGTACAGTACAGTACAGTACAGTACAGTACAGTACAGTACAGTACAGTACAGTACAGTACAGTACAGTACAGTACAGTACAGTATGTTGATATAAAGTTACACCCAAATGAGAAAAAGAGGTTGCGCATCAGCAATGGTTTTCAGTGGAGTGCCAATAAACCCAAATCCAGTATAGATCAAAAGATAGGAATTTAAAAAATCCAAAAATTAAACAAACGGCAGACAAAGTACTCACATTTCCATATCTTTATTGGCACCAAAAAGGAACGCTTACGCGTTTGGGCTATGAAGCCTCCATCAGATCATGTTAAATAAAGTTACACCCTTCAGTGTCAAAGATATTGTATCATTAAACAATGTGTACTCCAGTACTTTTACTTCTACTCCACTACATCTCAGAGCCAACATTTGTACTTTTACTCCACTACAATTATTTGAAAACTATAGTAACTATAGTTACTTTGGAGATATTCATTTTGATTAGAAAACATACATTAGCCACTTCAACCCTATACATTTCGGCCATTTGAAAATAGGCCGAAATAAGCTATGGACCAGAGCATTAAAGCTATGGATCAGAGCATTAGAGCTATGGATCAGAGCATTAGAGCTATGGACCAGAGCATTAGAGCTATGGACCAGTAGCATTAGAGCTATGGACCAGAGCATTAGAGCTATGGACCAGAGCTACTTACATGCTACTGTTAAACCCCATGTTTCTATATCAGTGGTTCTCACAGGGTTAAACCCCATGTTTCTATGTCAGTGGTTCTCACAGGGTTAAAACCTCATGTTTCTATATCAGTGGTTCTCACAGGGTTAAACCCCATGTTTCTATGTCAGTGGTTCTCACAGGGTTAAAACCTCATGTTTCTATGTCAGTGGTTCTCACAGGGCTAAACCCTATGTTTCTGTGTCAGTGGTTCTCACAGGGTTAAAAAACCTTACGTTTCTATATCAGTGGTTCTCACAGGGTTAAACCCTATGTTTCTATGTCAGTGGTTCTCACAGGGTTAAAACCCTATGTTTCTATGTCAGTGGTTCTCACAGGGTTAAAACCCTATGTTTCTATGTCAGTGGTTCTCACAGGGTTAAACCCTATGTTTCTATGTCAGTGGTTCTCACAGGGTTAAACCCTATGTTTCTATGTCAGTGGTTCTCACAGGGTTAAAACCCTATGTTTCTATGTCAGTGGTTCTCACAGGGTTAAAACCCTATGTTTCTATGTCAGTGGTTCTCACAGGGTTAAAACCCTATGTTTCTATGTCAGTGGTTCTCACAGGGTTAAAACCCTATGTTTCTATGTCAGTGGTTCTCACAGGGTTAAACCCTATGTTTCTATGTCAGTGGTGCTCTAAGTATTTCATGTCAAGGACCCCCAGAATTATCTGTAATTGGCCGCCGACCCCCATCTGAAAATATGTTGTTCCAGGGACCCCCCCTCCCAGAAGCAAAGATTTGAGTTAAAAACGTTCGCTCAGAAAGAATATATATTCAAAGATTTTCGTGTTTTTTTCAAAAATAGCAGACCTAGAAGCTCGTAACGTGGCACTCGGTGCCACGCTACGAGCTTGTAGATCTGCTATTTTTCAATAGCTAATATTAAATATTCTGTGGTTGTGTTTGTGGGCTATGAGCTGACCACCCAAGTATCCCCGGTCAGAGAGAGTATAGGTGACACCAAGGTATATTTCAACAATGTGGTAGTTTATTTTCTCCTTAATCCATGGTTTCTACAAGCAAGAGATAAGAAATGGAATACATATTAACTATATGAATGACAAGTAAATCAGATATAACTCAGAACATATGGCAACAGAATGGATGTGTATAAACAGGTACACTGGGCATTTATACACTAGAACATACTGTATGTGAACAATCATCGTATATGGCAAAGTGATCAACATAGAATACATCAAGTCAATACAGAACATAACGGCTTACATTGGTCAAGTACGCATGGCTGGAGTAATAGGTAGACTCAGGGAGATCTGCAGGTGAAGGCTGTGTGAAGGCTGGAGACTGAGTGAGGGCTGTGGAGTGAGGGATGGCTTATATAGGGCACACCTAAACTGTGATTGGTCATTGAGTTGAGTGGTGTGATGGCAAACACCTGTGTCATTGTGGGTGCAGGGGAGGGGAAATGTCCACCAGAGGCTGCCATTCAGACAGCAGAGAGATAATTCACAACAGCTAAAGTATAACATAATGCTTTAAAACACCAAAAGGGGTTCCCGCCCAGAATGGGTAGTTCATACCTGGCAGTGGATGTGTTAAATGTGACAGAAAGGCATGCTGGGAGAGGTCACCGGAGGTCAGGGGTCATGTGATATGTGGACACTAGGACCCAGCGGAGAGAGTCTGGGACACCTGGACAGAAATTAAAAAAATAAAACACCTTATATTATCACCTTAACCTCAAATACAGCTCAATGTGTTCTTATATTATCACCTTAACCTCAAATTATCACCTTAACCTCAAATAGTATTTGAGGTAAAGGTGATAATATAAGAACACATTGAGCTGTATTTGACAAATACAGCTCAATGTGTTCTTATATTATCACCTTTACCTCAAATACAGCTCAATGTGTTCTTATATTATCACCTTTACCTCAAATACAGCTCAATGTGTTCTTATATTATCACCTTTACCTCAAATACAGCTCAATGTGTTCTTATATTATCACAACCCCTCTATCACACAGAACTATGTTTTTTGTGTCCATATCACTACGCCCAAAACATAGTTCCATGTGATAGAGGGGTCAAAGTTGAACGAAAGTTGCGCTAATATTTTAGAAATAGGTCAACAATACAAAAGTTTTGTGAATTTATTTACTTTTACTGCGTGGCCCCAGTGCCCCAGTGCACTGGGACCACCATCTGATGACATTTAGCCTCTCAGACCCATCTGAGCCACGGACCACCATCTGATGACATTTAGCCTCTCAGACCCATCTGAGCCACGGACCACCATTTGATGACATTTAGCCTCTCAGACCCATCTGAGCCACGGACCACCATCTGATGACATTTAGCCTCTCAGACCCATCTGAGCCACGGACCACCATCTGATGACATTTAGCCTCTCAGACCCATCTGAGCCACGGACCACCATCTGATGACATTTAGCCTCTCAGACCCATTTGAGCCACGGACCACCATCTGATGACATTTAGCCTCTCAGACCCATCTGAGCCACGGACCACCAGCTGATGACATTTAGCCTCTCAGACCCATCTGAGCCACGGACCACCATCTGATGACATTTAGCCTCTCAGACCCATCTGAGCCACGGACCACCATCTGATGACATTTAGCCTCTCAGACCCACCTGAGCCACGGACCACCATCTGATGACATTTAGCCTCTCAGACCCATCTGAGCCACGGACCACCATCTGATGACATTTAGCCTCTCAGACCCATCTGAGCCACGGACCACCATCTGATGACATTTAGCCTCTCAGACCCATCTGAGCCACGGACCATCATCTGATGACATTTAGCCTCTCAGACCCATCTGAGCCACGGACCACCATCTGATGACATTTAGCCTCTCAGACCCATCTGAGCCACGGACCACCATCTGATGACATTTAGCCTCTCAGACCCATCTGAGCCACGGACCATCATCTGATGACATTTAGCCTCTCAGACCCATCTGAGCCATGGACCACCGTTTGATGACATTTAGCCTCTTTTGATTGATTGATTGTTATTTTTGATCAACGTTTGCCTGTTATCTCTCCTAATGGAACCATCAATACAGCATGGAATTATGGACAACATATTATTCAACAACAAGATATTCTTTAGTTTTGGCTCTGAGAGGCTAAATGTCATCAAATGGTGGTCCGTGGCTCAAATGGGCCTGTTCTCTCTCTCTCTCTTTTTTTTTTTTTTTTTTTGTTGCTAGAAGTGTCTATTTGTACGTCTCTAAATGTTTTGATGAATTGAACATGGTGGACCCTGTTGGAAACAAGTGTAATGCTTAATTGGGTCGTCCACTCACAGTTAACAGCCTTTGTATTGAGTTTGTGCTCGAAATGTACTGTAATTCTGCAAACTGTTAATAAATATTTCAATCAATCAATCAAAAACCAACCATACGTAAAGCTGTGACTCCGCCCACCCCCGGGGGAAGTTGTGATTTGCTCTCGTTCACTGCAATGCAATTTGCGGCAGAGTAGCGCTTATATTGAGCAGAGTAGCTGTAGCTGCAATCAGGATTAAAAGCTGCCTTCAGAATTAAAAGTTCAATTTTATAAATAAGTACATAAAGTTAAGAAGTTCATAATGTTTTTGTTTCATGTCAATTTCATGTTTCTATGTGTTTCTACTTTGTTTCAATGTGTATTGAGGTGGTTTATGTTTGATTGATTGATTAAGGTCACAGTAACCTCTGAACAGCTGAAGCCTGATCTGTTGATGAGCAAGGGTGGTTTCGATCACTGTTAATTAGCAGAGCAGGGCAGAGCCAGTTCATTCTGAGGAGAGAGCTTCAGCGTGCAACAGCTAAAGTGCATTGCTGCTGCCATATGTAGATCGGCTGTTTTAAGAGTCCAGCTCAAGTTATATCAGTTAAAGAGTCAAGATACTGATACTAAGAAGATTTCCCCGTTTATTCCCCCCAAAGTGGATGCGGCCAATGAGGTATATTTGTTACATTTGTTTGTTTATTGTAACTTGTGTTTGTTCATCATTATTGTTCTCTATGAGAATATTGTACTGAATGTATATTGTCTTTTATGTTTATTCAGTTCTCACGGCATTTGGCATACGCTAATAAATGTCTGTACAACAAAAAGAACGCCTTGTGATCGTATCTATCTACCGGAGGGGGCAACAGTGAGAACTCAGCCTGCTCGACACGAGGTGAAGGGGCCTGTCTGTGCCTACCGTCGACCGTGCTGCAAGCAAGTTTCCATGGTTCACCTACAGTGACTTCCAGCATCGAACAGATAAGACTGTGCCTACACTGGGATCCCAGCAAGTGGAGTTCGGGAGCTTTGGATGGTTATGCCAACAAGAAGTAACACATTTAAAACAAGTTAAATGTTGATAAGTGGAGTAACCTACTCATTGCTTTAAAGGGACTCTATAAGTGCTTAAAGGGAAAGTTCTGGTATTTTGCACATGTCTTTCTATGTTCAAGTTGTTATTGCATTCACAACAGTCATTTACGATTAAGCAAGTTTGAAGTGTAAATGACACTTAAAGTCTAAGTGCAAAGGGTGAAAATATATTGGTGTTATACATATTTTTGATTTCATCTTAAGTGGTTTACTCCTAAAGAATTTAAGTGACTATATTGCAACCAAGAGTGATATTAAGTTACTAAGTGTTAAAAGAAGTGTTATCCATTTCATTGGATTATTTCATTTAAAGGTTTATGAGGACTGTGAAATAATTTACGTCATTCTAAAAATATATACTGTTGGTTAAAAGGTTTATGCCAATTCATTGCAAGTGAAACAAGTTCATTAAGGGTGTTTTGATACATTTAAGGTTTTTATAAAAACAGTTTGGTCAAACTAAAATCCAAGTTAATTGCAAGTGTTGCATTTCCAAAACTAGTAAATTTAAGTTAAGCCAGTTAATGTAACTGTTGTTTTTTGTGTTGTTTAAGCTTTAAAGCTACTAAATAGGAAAGCTTAGTCAATTTTAAACAATACTAAAGATGTCTGTGCACGAAGCTAGTGAAACAGATTTAAACGGTACCATTACAGTTGATGCGTTAGTGCACCAGTCTACCAGCACTGATAATGCACCTTTAGACACTACCACACATACGAGAATTGAGGTACTAGAAGAGGCCGACAATGTGTCAGAAGAGAGTGAAGATGATGCAGAGAAACTGCGAAGAAGCCGGAGAACCCGAAAGCTTACTGAAAAGGGTCAAAACCTTGAAGATGACAGAATAAGAAATATTCAGCATCACTTCACAACTTCCTATGAAAAATGGAAATCTGTTGCCAAGGAGGCTAAGCAAGCATTCAGTGGACCTCTATCCAATGACATATTGGAAAGCATTATGACCAAGATCAGCTGTGCTGAGAAAGATGTAACACAAGCTTATGTTGACTTACGCCGACACATTACCCCTGAAAGTCAGACCCGCCGTCGCGTTGACACTTGTGTAGCGGCGTCAGAGAAGATCCTGACGCGTGCATCTAATCGCAAGGACAGAGAGCAAGATGCCTTGAGTGAGACTAGCTCGAAGTTCACATTCAGTGCCAGCCAAGGTTCAGCGTCTGCAAGTAGGCCAACCATAAGATCAAGGCACTCGAACCTGTCCGCTGCAAAAATACAAGAAGCTGCAGCAGAGCTAGCTGCAAATCAAGCCACATTAGAAGTCCTAGATGTGATGGAATATGAGAAGCAACAGCTTGAAACCCTTGAAGCTGAGAACAGGCACATTGAAGCTGAGAACAGGCAAAGGTTTGCACTGCAAGAAGCAGAAAATGCGGCAAGGCAAAGTGCTGTAGAAGAGAAGCGCAGGAAATTAGAGCGCTTAGAGGCAGTCAAGAAAATGAATGCTGCAAAGGCACGACTACAAGTGTATGAACAAGAAGTGGGCTCAGATGACGAGATATTAGAGTTGCTCGAAGACAGCAAATCTATGAAACTGAGATCCGCACTGAAGTCAAAAGGTCTGCCAGTGCAACATGTGGCATCACCACAACATGTCTCACATGCGCAATCGGCTATGATAACCCAAGCAACCACAAGGGGCCAGCCTGCTGCTAATGCTCAGCCGATGACACAAGCAGCCATGAGCCAGCCTGCTGCTAGTGCTCAGCAAGAGGATAGCGCTACAGCAATCGCCAGAGCAATTGCCGAGTCCATCAATGCAAGCCGACTCCCTGTACCAGAGCCGTCAGTTTTCAGTGGAGACCCACTAAGGTACAAAGACTGGAAGATGTCATTTCAAACGTTGATAGGCAGAAAGAACATTCCAGTAAATGAAAAAGTATACTATCTTCGCAAGTACGTCGGCGGACCGGCAAAGAAAGCCATTGAGGGTTATTTCCTGTTAGGCACAGAAGCAGCCTATCATTCAGCATGGGACATACTTGAAGAGAGATATGGAAGCTCATTCGTGATAGCTAAAGCCTTCAGAGATAAACTTACCGCGTGGCCGAAGATAGGACCCAGAGACAGCGTGGAACTGAGGGAGTTAGCAGACTTCCTGCAAGGCTGTCAATCAGCGATGTCACAGATTAAAGGCCTAGAAGTCTTAAATGACTGTGCTGAAAACCAACGAATACTTACCAAGTTTCCTGATTGGCTGACAGCCAGTTGGAACAGAAAGGTCGTTGAAAATCTGGAAGAGTGGCAGGAATTCCCTAGCTTCGGGAAATTTGTTACATTTGTCACAAGGGAAGCCAAGATAGCCTGTAATCCAGTGACCTCTCTTCATGCTCTGAAGTCGAGTGATGTTGAGAAGGTGAAGACAACACCAAAGACACAAAGTGTTGGTGCAAAGGTGCTAGCAACTACAAGCACATCTGAAGAGGAACCAGATGCTAAAGGATGTGTCTTTTGTGAGAAGTCAAACCATGGCATTCACACATGTCGAAAGTTCATGGCCGAGTCAGTTGCAGAACGAGTCAAGTTTGTGCAGACCAACAGATTATGCTTTGGATGCATGAAATCAGGTCACCAGTCTAGACATTGTGACAACAAGAGTGTCTGTGACACATGTAAAAGGAAGCACCCTACCTGTTTACATGAAGACCGTGCTAGGGAAGACGGAAAGAAAGATCAGAAGGATGACAAACGAAAGGAGAGTGAGAAGCACTCATACAACAAGGAAAGGTCAAAGGACAAGACTGATGAAACAGCAAGTGAAGCAACATCACACCGAGTAGTGCAGGATATGAGTAACGCTTGCACTTCCACAGTTGTTCCAGTATGGTTATCCACTACAAGTAGACCAGAGAATGAAGTTCTTGTATATGCACTTCTGGACAACCAAAGTGATACCACCTTCATCCTGCAAGAGAAAGCTGACACTCTGGACACACAGAAGGTTCCGGTGCAGCTAAAACTGTCTACATTGTCATCCAAGAACACAATCATTCCAAGTCAGAAGTTAACTGGGCTACAAGTCAGAGGGTTTTACTCTTCTAAGAAAATCCCTCTCCCAGTCACCTATTCAAGAGAGTTCATTCCCGCCAATCTCAGTCATATTCCTACACCCAAGACCGCCAGAGCATGGTCTCACCTGGAGTACCTTGCTGAAGAGATTGCACCGTTAATTGACTGTGACATTGGTCTGCTTATTGGCTATAATTGTTCTCATGCCCTGTTACCCAGAGAAGTGGTGTCAGGCAAGGACAATGAGCCATTTGCCCAAAGAACAGACCTCGGCTGGAGTATAGTCGGCTGTGTCAATCCCTGTGTCGACTATGGCGATGTCATTGGAAGCAGCCACAGGATTGTTGTCAAAGAAGTGACACCAAATCTTCACTCGCATGCTAATCAAACAAGTGAAGTCCGATACATCTGCCGAACACAAGTCAGAGAAGTAGTCACTCCACCAGACGTGATACGGGTGCTTGAATCAGACTTCAATGAGAGAACGGCAGAGGATGCTCATTTCTCCCAAGAGGATCTACGCTTCATCGCAACGATGGAGGATGGAATCAAGATCAAGGCAAACGGTCACTGTGAAATGCCGTTGCCATTTAAAGAAGACAGACCGAGTCTACCAGACAATAGAGTGTGTGCAAATCACCGCCTCAAGTGTCTGAAAAGGAGATTCGAGAAAGACAAGCAGTACCATAAAGACTACATTGCCTTCATGAGTGGAACAATCACTCGCGGAGATGCTGAGAAGGTTCCAGCAGAAGAAATTAACAAAGGTCCTGTCTGGTACATCCCTCACCACGGGGTCTATCACCCTCAGAAACCCGGAAAGATAAGGGTTGTGTTCGACTGCTCTGCGAAGTTCCAAGGCGTGTCGTTGAATGATCATCTGCTTACCGGACCAGAACTGACAAATTCCCTAGTAGGTGTCCTCTGTAGGTTCCGCAAGGGTCCAGTAGCAATAATGTGCGATATTGAACGCATGTTCCATCAATTCCACGTAAGAGCAGAAGACCAAGACTATCCAGATTTCCTCTGGTGTGACGAGCTTCCCAGCAGAGATGCTAAGGTGGGAGACATAGCAGTTGAAGACCCAGAAGTTTGCAAGACCATCGTACATAAGACCTTGGCAACAGACGTTTCACTGCCTGATCGTTTCCTGAAGTTCTCCAGCTGTACAAGTTTAGTCAAAGCCATTGCAAGACTCATGCGTCGGGTCAAGGAGCTTAAGGGTTTGACGTGAAAGACGACACTGCACCACGAAATGAGTGGAAACTAGCCAAGGTCACGGATGTGCACCCTGGTGAAGATGGATGTGTGAGGAAGCTACAACTGCTGATTGGAAGTTCAGCACTGGATGGCCAAGGAAAGAGACTCACCAAGCCAGTCTACTTGGAGAGGCCTATCCACAAGACGGTTACCCTGCTTGAAGCCGACGAAGCCGACTAAGCAACCTCTACCTCTGCACTCCATACACTAGAGCTCATAACACACTACATGACACTACATTAAAAAAGTGATTATAAAAATGTAAAGTTCATTAAAGAAATCCAAGTGATTTCGGTGGGAGTGTAGCTGCAATCAGGATTAAAAGCTGCCTTCAGAATTAAAAGTTCAATTTTATAAATAAGTACATAAAGTTAAGAAGTTCATAATGTTTTTGTTTCATGTCAATTTCATGTTTCTATGTGTTTCTACTTTGTTTCAATGTGTATTGAGGTGGTTTATGTTTGATTGATTGATTAAGGTCACAGTAACCTCTGAACAGCTGAAGCCTGATCTGTTGATGAGCAAGGGTGGTTTCGATCACTGTTAATTAGCAGAGCAGGGCAGAGCCAGTTCATTCTGAGGAGAGAGCTTCAGCGTGCAACAGCTAAAGTGCATTGCTGCTGCCATATGTAGATCGGCTGTTTTAAGAGTCCAGCTCAAGTTATATCAGTTAAAGAGTCAAGATACTGATACTAAGAAGATTTCCCCGTTTATTCCCCCCAAAGTGGATGCGGCCAATGAGGTATATTTGTTACATTTGTTTGTTTATTGTAACTTGTGTTTGTTCATCATTATTGTTCTCTATGAGAATATTGTACTGAATGTATATTGTCTTTTATGTTTATTCAGTTCTCACGGCATTTGGCATACGCTAATAAATGTCTGTACAACAAAAAGAACGCCTTGTGATCGTATCTATCTACCGGAGGGGGCAACAGTAGCGATTATCAAACGTATTTGCAATGCCATACGTTGAAAGATCTGTTGCCCGTGGACACGGCACGCTACGTCCGCAAGTTAGATAGCATCGGCATAGATGTTTGTCCGTATGTGATTAAGGATTGGACCAGGTTGCATTGGCAGCCTTCTGGCACTGTTCTTTTGGCAAATCTAAGTGAGCAAATATAAGACTTCCGGTGGACGATCTCTTCAAAATAAGAGTACCCTCTAGAGTATTGAAAAAAAGTTTAATTTGCACATTAAAACTACAAATGAAGCATTTAAATGATGCTATATGATGCTATAATACACACATTATGTTTCTGTGTAAAAATAAGTAATTCAAAAGTTAGCTAAATGGATAAATGCTATTCACTGGAGTGCATGGACTTTATAAAGTGGACACTGGACAAAAATCCCTGCTATGTATCGACTAGTGTGACATATGCACATGTCCGGGGAGACCTCCTCTACAACACCACACTGTCCGCTAAGCAGCAGAGGTGTAAAACAAAAATTGGCACGCCATACAGCGAGGTGAAACATAAAAAAAATTCCCATTTCCAGACTAAAGTCAACTAAAGTGGACACTGGACAAAAATCCCTGCTATGTATCGACTAGTGTGACATACGCACATGTCCGTGGAGACCTCCTCTACAACACCACACTGTCCGCTAAGCAGCAGAGGTGTAAAACAAAAATTGGCACGCCATACAGCGAGGTGAAACATAAAAAAATGTCCCATTTCCAGACTAAAGTCAACTAAAGTGGACACTGGACAAAAATCCCTGCTATGTATCGACTAGTGTGACATACGCACATGTCCGTGGAGACCTCCTCTACAACACCACACTGTCCGCTAAGCAGCAGAGGTGTAAAACAAAAATTGGCACGCCATACAGCGAGGTGAAACATAAAAAATGTCCCATTTCCAGACTAAAGTCAACTAAAGTGGACACTGGACAAAAATCCCTGCTATGTATCGACTAGTGTGACATACGCACATGTCCGGGGAGACCTCCTCTACAACACCACACTGTCCGCTAAGCAGCAGAGGTGTAAAACAAAAATTGATGTCTTAAATTTGCTAGCTCTCAAACAGGAAGTTCTAGATTTGCCAAAAGAACGGAAATTCTTACCCCAGGCTAAAACCGGATGTGACGTTTCTGGGCGTTCCTGTCTAGCTTGGTGTCAGTGTAAAGAAATAAAATATACACAATATAGAACTGACACATTGTAGCAAACAACAAATACCAAAAACAAATATCAAAATAATAACGTAATCATAATTGTGGCAGCAAAACATCCTATCAGGAGGCAGTTTGTTTAATGCTGCAATGTCTGCCAGGACTGCTAGGCCAGCCCATGCAGGCCCTGACTATAAAGCTTTTTATTTATTTTTAATATTTGTTTTGGGGCGTTTTTATGCTTTTATTGAATGATAGGACAGTAGACTAAGTAGGAAATGGGGATAAACATGTGGAGTGGCATGCAGCAATGGTCGTCGGGATCGGGATTCGAACTCGCGACCCGCTGTCAGGCTGGCATTCAGCCTATAGGGTGCCCGGCCCGCCACGCTGCATGGCGGCCCAGGCCGTCTAAAAGCTTGTTTTTAAATATTTTATCTTAAAATAAGAAATGTCTCTCTCACACGTACGCCAGCAGTGTGCCAGTGATCACCCTCCCCGTGCCAATGCTAACCTGACTCCGCCACACGAAAGAGACGCTTCACAATCATTTGCTTCACAGCTGGCCACTGCACTGGCTGTGTTGTGAACTTGTGACTCAATACCGCCCCCAACTGGCGGAGTCAGGTTAGGTCAGGGCACCATCCTGTGTTCAACTGTCATGAAAGTAACAGTGGTTCAGAATTAATTAATAGTTTATTTCGGTGCTGTACATTTACTTGATAAGTTTCATCATTTGCATTTAAGTTTTACAAAGAGGTGGTACCGAATATGTCTAGGCTGTGGCTCAGGAGGTAGAGCAGGTCGTCCAATGATCCATGGGTCGGCGGTTCGAATCCCGGCTCCTCCTGTCTACATGTCGAAGTGTCCTTGGGCAAGACACTGACTGAACCCCAAATTGCTCCCGATGTGCTGGTTGGTTGGTACCTACTACCTTGCATGACTTCCGCCGCAATCGGTGTATGAAATGAATGTGTGTGTGAATGGGTGAATGTAATGCACAAGCTATTTAAAGCGCCTTGGATAAAGGCGCTTATATATAAATGCACATTTACCATTTTAGGCTGAAGCCGAAGCTTATTTTGCCTAGCCTTTTTTAAGAAAATAAACAAAATACAAAGGAAACAGAAGAAAAATTAAGCATTTTTTTTAGAACGTAGTCTTCTCAACTCAACGTGAGGTCCGCGGACCACCAGGGGTGTTAAAAGGCCGATTATGCAAAAACATTTAAACGTTTAAAATTAATATCACACGTTTATGATGCATATTTTAATGTAGCCTAGCTAATAAACAGCCTATACTGTTGAACATGAACAGCAGCATTAAAAGCCACACAACAACACTAATTTAGTGATACGTCTGACATTTGTGTGACACCTTTGTACAATAAAGTTGTATTAGAGCCTGTGTTTGTAAACAGCCTCTCTGCTAATTCACCCCCATTCCTGGGAGTCAGTTCAGCCAGTGCAGTGCGTCAGCTCTCTCTCTCTCTCTCTCTCTCTCTCTCTCTCTCTCTCTCTCTCTCGCACTGGACTGGGCTGGAGCAGGGCTAGGCTAGCTTTAGAATGAATACCAAGCATTGTGACTGCAGGCTGTTGTGTTGTGTTCAGAACCATGGACAGCTCCTCTCCCTGTGTCTCTCATAGCAGCGATGCATGCTATCTTCTTCTCTGACAGTTTTAAAGTGACTTTGATTTCTACGGAGCCTCTAGTCTAAAGGGACACGGTCGGGTGAACACACACACACACACACACAC
This sequence comes from Electrona antarctica, assembly GCF_951216825.1. Classification (NCBI taxonomy): domain Eukaryota; kingdom Metazoa; phylum Chordata; class Actinopteri; order Myctophiformes; family Myctophidae; genus Electrona; species Electrona antarctica. The sequence continues at coordinate 211,971 of NW_027637958.1, read as the reverse complement.
ACACACACACACACACACACACACACACACACACACACACACACACACACACACACACACACACACACACACACACACACACACACACACACACACATTGAGGTCCATTATGTATTCAGCATTTGAGCCACACAGACCACCAATAAAGAATATTGTTGTTATCGTTGGATAATAGTTTTGTCCACAATTAAATAATGCTGCATTGATGTGGTACCATAGCAGAGAAAACAGGTAAATGTTTATCAAAATAATGATTCTACATCTTTCTTTCATTTTACAGCTAGAGTTAAAGATCTCCAAGGGTCCATTTGGTTACCAATGCTCTCCATCATTTAGCTGGGGACCAGCACTGGTGGTCCCCGGACCACTGGTTGAGAACCACTGCTTTAGACTTTTTAATTAAACAAACATGTTATTACACACTCAGTAACAATCAGTATAGTTATGCCACATACAGAACCTCTTTATTATTTCACTTTGTAGGCTAATATAGTTACTATAGTATAAGATGGTTTGTGGTATCACATGTTCCAGGTCTTGTAAGACCAAAACGTACTTACAGAGCCCTGATGCTGTCAACACATTTTGAGGATATTTTTAATAACAGACCGAGAACAAAGCTAGGTCACGGGAATTCAACTTTAAGTATCTTTTTAATAGCCATTTTCTTCAGCCAACCATGACAGAACATGCAGGAATGTTCTGTCTGTGTGGTCTGGGATGGATGGATGGATGGATGGATGGATGGATGGATGGATGGATGGATGGGGGAATGTGGCAAACCTAAATGGACTCAGAGCTATAGGTTGAGTTTCACAGTCACACAGTCACACTAATCAAAACATCTCGGAAGTTTTGAATAGTATGAACACTTGTACCGTACCAGGATCAACATCCGTGCCCTACATACAGGGTGCAGCGGCCTACACTTCATGTCTACTTGGGTACGGTACGGAACCAGACCACAATCCCTGAAGAAGAGCATTCCAGGTGGTGGTTTTCAATAGATTATCCTGCATCGTGGCTGAGAGTGTGACCTTTACACTTCTGCACCAATCCAACCAATACACAGAACTGTGTGTGTCTAAATGCAGAGGAGGAGAAGAGGGGGGGGGGACTGCAGGGCAGGCCTTTTGTTGTCCATGTGACACAACAGATTGAACTAAAACTGACACATCGATGTTTGATGTTAAACTGTGTTAAATTAATTCAGAGCACATTTACAGTATATAACACCTACTATCACCCTCTTTAGTCCATGTACTGTATGCTGGATTTCATTTCATAAATAACCTTCTGGTATCATTTCCATTTCCATTTCCTAGCGTACCAAACCAACCCATAATTAGTTTTACATGTCATGGTAAAATCTTCATCCCACATCAATATATTAACAGTAAAAGACACAAGTAAAGGACATAGAGACATTTATTGACATTCAGTTCAAATTCTGGACAGATTCATGGTCAGCATTAAATTGGCATTTCTTTCCCCTTAAATGTATAAAAAAACAAATTAATGTATGCTTTGGAAAATGGAAATAAATAATGTCAAGTATACCTGATTTTAACATGCAGGTATATCATTATCAGACCATTCAACATCTTGTAATGACTGGCAGGTTTTGTAGCATTACTTTAGTAAAAATAATAATATTGGTCCTTAAATGCTACTACAAAAATATATTATTATTTTGCCGCACATTTGTAAAAAGTATTGGTCCTTAAATGCTATTACAAGAATATATTATTTTTGCAGCACATTTGTAATCAAATATTAAAAAGTAAATGTGTTCTCATGGGGTCCAATGTTCAGTTATTCCTTTCCTGTCCCATAGTTTAGTTTAATTTAGTTCAGTATTTGCACACAATCACACATAGTATACAATCAACACATCTGTCTCTCTACAGACTACAGTCTGTACTGTAGTTCAATCACACATAGTATACAATCAACACATCTGTCTCTCTACAGACTACAGTCTGTACTGTAGTTCCACCACTGCTCTCCACATTATGTACATTACTGTAGTACATTATGTGTAAATCATCTTTATACCTGTGTAATTACTACAGCTATTGTTAAACACATAGTATACAATCAACACATCTGTCTCTCTACAGACTACAGTCTGTACTGTAGTTCCACCACTGCTCTCCACATTATGTACATTGATTGATTGATTGATTGAAGAATTTATTAACAGTTTGCAGAATTACAGTACATTTCAAGCACAAACTCAATACAAAGGCTGTTAACTGTGAGTGGACGACCCAATTAAGCATTACACTTGTTTCCAATAGGGTCCACCATGTTCAAATCATCAAAACATTTAGAGACGTACAAATAGACACTTCTATAGACAGAACAGGAATTCATCATAAAGGAGGTAAAAAGGGAAAAGAGATATATACAGTGAGGGGGGAAAAAAGGGGGGGGCGGGGGGGGGGGATTCAGATTTTACGTACATGGAGTACATTATGTGTAAATCATCTTTATACCTGTGTAATTACTACAGCTATTGTTAAACACACTTGTTAGTTTAGTTTACACACACACACACACGCACGCACGCACGCACGCACGCACGCACGCACACACACACACACACTTGCTTGCTTAAGGTTGTCCATCGTATCCGATGATGACAATCCATCTCTATTTCTTGTGAGTGCTCATGTGTCACACACACACACACACACACACACACACACACACACACACACACACACACACATACACACACACACACACACACACACACACACACACACACTAAAAAGGTTCTCTAGAACCATATGAGGAACATGCATTAGAACCAACCATTCACTAAATAAAGAAGAAGAATTTAAACACCATTATTTTTCTGTGTGTAGTGTATCATTAGCAAACAGTGATAAAGGTACAGTTGAAAAAAATAAAGAGTATTATAAAATCTTTCTCTGTAAAGGCACAAAGTAACTCCATCTGATCAATACATCACACTGCTGCTCAAATCAATGGAGCACTTTAACCCTGGAGAGACACGTAGAAGTGTAGAGTTTTTAATCAAATGAAAACAGCTGGTTTAAACCATTAAGACCTGCGGGGCCGATTCTACAAGTTGCCTTCTAAATCAGTAGTTCTCAAACTGTTTGGTGCCCAAGGACCCCCAAAATGATGATGTGTTTGTCCGTGGACCCCTCACCTGAAAATGTTTTGTGCATTAAATTCTAAATTATTTTAAATGATGTTTCGAAAACACATTTTTTCAAAAAATAGCAGATGTATAAGCTCGCAGCGCGGCATGGAGTGACGCGCTGCGAGCTTGTAGATCTGCTATTTCTTCAATAACCAAATCTAAAATGACACAACAGATGCTTTCCCTGTCTGGATGGTTTAAGAGGTTAATTAAATGAGAACATTTACGCTTTAACCCATTCAGGCCTACGTTGAAATTTAAAACAAATGTTTTCTAAATCATGACAATTTTCTGAAATCATGACAATTTTCACGATTTTTCAAAAATAGCAGACCTACAAGTTCATAGCGCGCCACTCGGTGGCGCGCTATGAACTTGTAGATCTGCTATTTTTCAATAGCTAAATTACAACATAATGTTTAAAACACCAAAAGGGGTTCCCGCCCAGAGTTTAATTAATCTGTGTGTGTGAGATGTGTCTCAGAGGTTAACATCTGTCCTACAAACTGAATTATTAACCTTCAAATTTCTTGAAGCAGACTTTGCTGGCGGTGTCTGCAGGGAACTGAGAGATCACCTCGTTGATCATGGGCAGCATCGCAGAGACGTCGTGGTACAGAGAAGGTCTGCTCCGACCATCATAGTAGAGGACACCATGCAGGTAATAGATCAGGCTGTCCTTCTCCTCACAGATCATCGGTCCACCACGGTCCGACTGCAACAACAACAACAAACAAGTGGTGTTTTTTAGAGTGTGTTTTATCTGTAATTATCATGTTTATGTTTCCATCTCTATGTCACTCACAAAGGAGGGATGTGTCTCATCGGCTGCAGTACAGATCGTAGTGTTGGCGATCCCTTTGACTATGGAAGGATAATCAGCCCAGCCCTGTCTGCACTGATCGGTTGTGATTGTGGTGACTGATCCCTCACGGAGGAGGTCAGTGATGCATGGATGACCTGGAGAAACACACACAGTATTCAAAGTCAGGACTGTGTACACACTCATTTATAAATACAGAGGACAATTATATTTCATTAAAAATATATACATTTTAACCACTTGTTTATAATGATATGCCAAAAATAGGGACAATAAATTTATTTTTTTATTTAATATTCACACATTTTCTAAAAATGATAATGTGAGTGACCAATCAAATTCCTTGTCAGCCTGTATGAATGTGTGTTTATGTTCCTCACCTGGTGACCTGTTATCCCCCCATCCAGATACCAGACATTCAGAACCAGCAGGAAGGGTGTAGCCAGGCTTCGGGAGACAGATGGGTCTAATATTCTTGGTGAATTTGACAGGGCGAGACAGTTTGACCAGCTGCATGCCAAGGTAAGGCCAGTTGGAGTCGGTGTAGTTGGGGTGCCTGAAGACCTACCAGAGAAATTACAGACACACGTTTAGATTAACCACATAAACCCTGTTTCCAAACATTTTCAAAAACGCTCAGATCTTCAAAGGGTTAAACAAATTGTGGAATGTTTGACAGTGCTTTGCTCAAAGGCACTTGGTTTTCAATAAGGAGACATTGGCTGTTGGAATTTAACATGAGCACATCCCTCTCAAAAACAACTTTCATTTCAGTAACACTGTAAAGTGATGTATAACTTCCTCTCATTTTTAAGTTATATTTTCAAGTGTAGAGAGACAGGAAATGACAGCAGAGAGGGGGGGTGAGGACTGAGTCTTAATGTTTGATCTCTAGCAACTAAAACAAAGTTGTGCATAATAATTAATGAATAATAAATTAATAATTCTAATATAAACATTATAATGTATCAGTAAACAGCTCTATCATGATCTTTAATGGATCTATAATGTGTATTTAAAGACTTAGTTCAGACTGCAGGCTCAGACTTGATAAAACCATCTGATTACATTTAGACCTGTTAGTTATAATATGTTCTGACATATTGATCATACCTTTTCTATCATGATCCTCTGAGTAGGTTCAGAGGTCGAGGAACGGTTGTGGGCCCCCAGGACCACAAATCTACCAGGGCTGGGGACAGAAACAACATTATTACATTTTAATTACATTATCAATAAGTAGCCTAACTATTTAACATGTGTCTATAAGTAGCACAGCCATGGGTTGGTTGTAAAACATTACATATTTAATCACTTTAGCCCTAAATACTTTGTTGTATAATGAATAGCGATAATAGCCGATCTACAAGGTGACAACACGTTGCTGTGGCACGTTGTAAACTTGTAGATCAGCTATTTTCAGCTAATTAATACCAGGGTTTAAATGGTTAAATGAAAACAGGGTTAATAACACATTCAGCCTGAGGCCGATTCTATAAATTCACTTAATTAATTAATGAATGAATGACCTATAATGACCAATGACCAGAATAGTGAGGCCAGATTGAAAGAGATGAAGTCACAGACAGAGAGATAATAGTTATGTACTGTATGTCTTACTAGGCCCACTCAGCCACAACAAAGGACTCGTGAATCAGGGCAGCACCAAACCAATAGTGTCCATCGTCTCCCTGAAAGATAAAAAGGTAAAGTGTGAATAAAGGCAGACAGAATAAAGGGTTGTGTGAGCTTGTAGATCGTCTCTTTTTGACGTGTGACGTCGTCGTACAATGGAGCATAAATGAAGCACTTATCCAACATAATATGACCATGTTCTATTAGCTCAGTGGTTCTCTAAGAGGGTCTGGGGACAAGCAGGGGTCCCTGAGGGTTCCAGGGGTCCCTGAGGGGGTCCCTGAGGGGGTTCCTGATGGGGTTCCAGGGGGTCCCCGGCCAAATGTGTCACTAAAGTATGACAATCACTTCAAACACAATTTCTATACAATTTGAAAATAGACGATCTACAAGCATCTTGAAAAAAATGTAATATATTCAGGGGTCCGTCGCCAAATACATTAATTTGGGGGTCCTTGACACGACATGCGCTGAGAACCACTGTATTAACTGAAGCAAATGTAAATATGAATTTAATTTATAGCATCAATGTTTGGATTCGTGGGATCTTCTACTTGAAGGAAGAACACGGTTGCATGGTTTCCTGCGTGCGTGTGCGTGTGCGTGTGCGTGTGCGTGTGCGTGCGTGCGTGCGTGCGCGTGTGCGTGTGCGTGCGTGCGTGCGTGCGTGCGTGCGTGCGCGCGCGCGTGCGTGACACTTCAAAGTGTCCTTGATCCAGTCTCTGAACCTCTACTAACTGTTAGAGGTCAGAGGTCAAGTCTTGCTCAAGGACACTCGGACACGCAGCCAGGAGGAGCCGGGGATCGAACCGGGAACCTTCTGACTCCAAGACGACCGCTGTCCCTCCTGGCCTCTGGCTGTCCTGTTGTATAAAGTATAATTACCTCAACGTATCCCATCCACGGTAGAGAATGGGGAGCAGAAACCTGTCCGTTTTCGACACGAACATCTGGAACATTGTTCCTCATCCCACACTGTGTCACCTGGGGCGGGTCGCTCATCTCTACACGGGATGAGAGTAACACACCATGTAGGACAGCTCTGTGAATAACAGCTAAATACATGTAGCTTTACATTTAACAAGTGTGTGTGTGTGTGTGTGTGTGTGTGTGTGTGTGTGCGTGTGTGCGCGTGCGTGCGTGCGTGCGTGCGTGCGTGCGTGCATGTGCAGTACACTGTATATCACTTGAAGATATAGCATCCCTATTCTGAGGTGAGCGTTCGGCGAAAATCGCAGATCTACAAGCTCTCAACGTGTTGCAACGTGACACGTTGAGAGCTTGTAGATCTGCTATTTTCACTTAGAGCCCTGGAAGACTCTGCTCAACTCAGTATAAAGGAGTTTAAGTGTCTAAGATGCACACACACACACACACACACACACACACACACACACACACACACACACACACACACACACACACACACACACACACACACACACACACACACACACACACACACGTGCCAGCATGCAGGACATTAAAACATGGACACACACGTACGTTTAATGGCGTCTGTGGCGAACGACGTGTAGCCGTGTATCAAGTAAACAGCTGGACTGTTCGGAGCAGCACATTCAGGTGGCCCCCTGATGTTCGATCCCAACACGATGAGGTCATCGCCGACTTTCACCACCAGGGGAGCTCCCGAGTCGCCCTGATGGGACACAAGTAGTAAAAAGTATTGTTCAGTAGGATGTGACAGCAGTGTGTGTGTGTGTGTGTGTGTGTGGGGGGGGGGGGGGGGGGGGGGGAGATCAATAATAATTGGCTACTCTAAGTTTAGGAAATAAAAGGTGGCACCATTTCCGTGTCAGAGGAGGGGTGTGTGGACTGTTAAAGACGTCAACTGTCTACCAGTGACATCATCATTAGGCAGGTTTGGTCATTTAAAACTTGAATTATTTTTACATTTGTTTTCTCTCTCTAAGGCTGAAGTGGTCCATTAAGGTGTGAATAGGATGTGATTCTCTCTCTAAGGCTGAAGTGGTCCATTAATGTGTGAATAGGATGTGATTCTCTCTCTAAGGCTGAAGTGGTCCATTAAGGTGTGAATAGGATGTGATTCTCTCTCTAAGGCTGAAGTGCTCCATTAATGTGTGAATAGGATGTGATTCTCTCTCTAAGGCTGAAGTGCTCCATTAATGTGTGAATAGGATGTGATTCTCTCTCTAAGGCTGAAGTGCTCCATTAAGGTGTGAATAGGATGTGATTCTCTCTCTAAGGCTGAAGTGCTCCATTAAGGTGTGAATAGGATGTGATTCTCTCTCTAAGGCTGAAGTGCTCCATTAATGTGTGAATAGGATGTGATTCTCTCTCTAAGGCTGAAGTGCTCCATTAATGTGTGAATAGGATGTGATTCTCTCTCTAAGGCTGAAGTGCTCCATTAATGTGTGAATAGGATGTGATTCTCTCTCTAAGGCTGAAGTGCTCCATTAATGTGTGAATAGGATGTGATTCTCTCTCTAAGGCTGAAGTGCTCCATTAATGTGTGAATAGGATGTGATTCTCACCTGGCAGATGTTCTGGCCGCCCGCGTCATTTCCAGCACAGATCATGTCGTCTGTCACCTTTCCATAGTATTTCCTCTTACATTGGCCGTGGTCGTTTACCGTCACGTTGACTGCTTGGAGCGTTCTGGGTGCTGGTAGGTCTTCTATAAATACACACAAACAGAACAGAACCATTATCTCTCTGTGTGCGTGCGTGCGTGCGTGCGTGCGTGCGTGCGTGCGTGCGTGCGTGCGTGCGTGCGTGCGTGCGTGCGTGTTCTGACTGCAAGATTAACAACTT